>NC_056726.1:1806271773-1806484273 GCF_019279795.1 Protopterus annectens | reverse complement strand
AGGTCAGAATAAACCTGTGAGCTATATCAGCAAAATGTTAAGCAATGCAAAACAGATATTCAACCACAGAAAGAGAATGTTTAGTAATAAAGCGGACCTTAAGTTCTTTGAAATACTATTTATTGGGCAAGGTATTGCACATTAGTAACTGACTGTGACCCTCTACAGTGGGTGAGTATGCAGATGGATAGCAATCCCAGTTATATCTGCAAATCTTCATAATGAGTCCAAATCAAAAGAGATGAGCTGGGACGGGACTAGGTATAACATCCCGAGTGCAGTAAATGTGTATTGTGTCTTTAAGTGCAAAGCAAAGTAAATTGTGTGTGAGAACTGTCTCAAATAAAGTTAATGTATTTGTTTGAAATGTTATAACCTGGTAAGTAGACTGGTCAAGTGACCCTTTTCAGCTATTAGCAGAGCTCTAGAGGAGCAAAAGCAAATAATAAAATTTAAAAAATCCATAACAAAAGTGAAAATATTTCATATATCATATGATCAATATTAAAAGTAAATATGCACAGAAAAGGGATAGCAAGAAACAACATTCACAATATTTCAAGCAATGCAGAAATATGTATAATATTTACACTATTTACAGGGTGGAATTCGCTTAGCAGAGTGATGCTTTTATGTATTACTTGTATATATTCCAGTTAACAGTAAAGTCTACAAGCCTACAACAACTTTTCTGGTATCACAAAAGCAATTACAGGTGATTTTGTCTACTAGATGTTACTTCAGTTAAGTCTTGAAGCCATTCAGTATTTGGCTATATATTTCTCCAGGCAGTCGATTCTATGTTCCTGGCCTGATTTTGTGAAGATCCTTTCCCCTCTGGTAGTGCCAAAATGTGATATCAAATTAATGCCACCATCCTGATTTCCTCTCAATGTGTATAATGGTTCTATGATTTTGTAAGGTGGATTTTAGTGGGGTGCATTGACCCAGCATGATAACTTTGAATAACTGAGTGCTGAATCACAATAGTAGCTTGGCTAGTAATTGAAAGCCTAATGAAATATCTTTAACAGTATGCATGCCACCTAGATGTACAAACTGACAGATTTTGTTTTTCAGTACCTGGGAAAATAAACAAAAAGGCCTCAGGCATGGGTTTCTTTGAATTGGCTTTTACTGACACCCATAGACCACAAAATATCCTAACTAACATCCAGACCAAAGGGTAAAAAGGAGACACAAACACACTATTCAGAAACTATCCTTTCAAGAACTTGTGTTTTTGAATTATAGCCAAACTATCCTCTTACACTGTGCTGACAAGGTCAGTAAAAAGGATGAACTGGCATATCCACAGCTAGGGTTGTCTGTTTGTCCTTTTTATCCTTTGTTTTTATATATAGTTGTTTGTGTAGCACAGTAAATCTCACTGAGATAAAGGCTCTTTTTTCAGGAGTGAACTGGATTGAAAAGATCCACAATATAATCTTATGGATAATTTATGCAAGCCCTTCACAATACAGCACGTCTTTGGAAGGTGATATGAAAAAGAAGTACCTGTGAATAAGCAACTCATATACATGTGGTGACGATATGTAGATTACATGCAGACAGCCATCCTTACTTCTGTATCATTAAACTACTTTCTAGTGTGCCTCTGCACTAGCAGATTATATTTTACCTAGCAGGCCTACTAGCTGTTTACATTTTGTAAAATGAATACAAATTAGTGTGGTTTTTGTAAATGGAATATTGTATAACCTCTTTCATTTAATTTTGAAATGCCTCCCCATTATGCCATTATTCTATGCAGACAGCAGCCTTAACCACTGTGTCATTAAATTACTTTCCAGTGTGCCTCTGCACTAGCAAATTATATTTTACCTAGCAGGCCTACTAGCCGTTTACATTTTGTAGAGTGAATACAGATTAGTACGGTTTTTGAAATGAAATATTGTATAACCTCTTTCATTTTATTTTGAAATGCCTCTCCATCAGTGCAGAAAGCATTTAATATAGCAAATTAAGAATGTCCTAAGATTTCAGCTGGTAATAATTAAGTGAAATTGAAATGAAAGGCCCAGAAGACCTAGGATTTCTTTTAAATTTAGATCACAGCCATGTCATACTATACATAGTGTGGAAGATCTGAAACTGTTACTGCTACCACTTTCACAAATCATATGCATGTCCTCTACACTACTGGTTAGACTTAGCAATTCAGAAGTAAACTCAAGAACTTGGGATTCTCTCTCATTACATGATCTTAATGAATTAGGCAATTTGTTTTGCCTTGCTATGCAATACGAGAGAAACTAATCAGAAACAGCAGTGTCTGAGGAAAGGGACACTGATCCATTTCTGCATTACACAGAGTAACTTTATAATGCCAGGTCTTTAATTTTGTTGTTGGCAGAGGTTTGCAACAGATTGTTATAGATGACAAAAGGCGAACTGGCAGAAAAGGTTTGCAATGAAAGTGCATAATTACTGTGAAATGACAAAGTGAGATTAATCTATGTGGCTGCTGACTCAAAAGGCCAGCTTCATCAATCTGTTACTCTTCTAGTTTTACTATTTTAATTAATGATATTAATTTAATTCATAGATTATTAATGCCACTTCAGAATACAACAGCACTGGATGTCCCCTTAAATATTTCTTCTCAGAGTTCAAAGTAGGCCAGCAATTAAGGAGAAAGGGAAACTTTCAGGTAATTACTAAGGTTAGGGTTAGGGTTGAAAGGAAGTTTTAATTAATTTTAGTAGCATGTTAGTGTCAATAAATAACTGTGTAATGTGATCTATACTAATATATTTGTTGTGAGATCATGAACTGTTGATTACACCTTGTTTAGTTACTGAATGCAAATGGTTACACCATCATCCAGTTATAGCTGTAGTACTAGGATAACATCCAGTTTAGTTCTTTATACTATTTTTTCTAAAAAGTTTATCTCATACAGTTTTTACATTGTACTATGTCATGCTTGTCAGTTAGTGCCCTTTATGACATATCAGGAAAGCTAGAAATAATTATGTTTAAACCTTTAAATGAACTATCGCTTTTTCTAGTTATGATGTTTTAGTACAGAAATGGATTTGTATTTTTATGAGTAAAAGAGAAAGAGAGAGGGACAGCAAAACAAGTGCATGTTAGGAAGTAAAGGTGATGAAAGAATTTATAAGTAAAGGTGATGAAAGAATTTATCCTATTCAGGGTTGTGAGACAACAGAGATACCAGGAAGATTATTTACATCAAATCTAAAACTAGTTCAGCTAATGTTACATTGAATATTAAATCAAGTGTCAGTGCCTGGATGACTTTATGTGATATACAATTTTTCATTCATTTACAATGGATTTAATATCTGAAATTATGAGTATTGCGTTTCAGCTTTTATAAGCATACTCAGTTTTGGAAAGTGGGTAAGGAAACTAAGCTTGTTTTTCATTAATGATTCTCGAGTAAGCAATAAGGATTAGCAGTGCATTTTTTAGAATGCAACATAAAACAAACAGGGCAATTCACACATTAAATCATTTTAGTATTTGGGATGGTAACTCAATGTAGATAGGAAAATGTGTTTATGAAGCATTCTGTTCCAGTGGACTGAATGTGTTTTATGAATAGCTATTTACTAAATGTGTAATTTCACACCTTTCTAGATCTGTGACATGCAAACTGCCTTCTTTGCAAATAGGTTTCACCTAGGAATTAAAAATAAATAAATAAAACAAAAGAAGCTGGCTTGAGTTTCTTCTTAAAATTCTCTGGATTACAATGAAATATAAGCAGATATCGCACCCCATTTATGTACAGCTAGGGTCCCCACATGTACAGACAATTACTTCTTACCAGAACAGCATATTGGCAACATTGCAGGTAGGGAGACAGAGCTGATAGATCAGCTCTCTACTCATGATAAGTTACAATTTAATGTACAATGTGTCTGCTCTACAACACAGAACATGGAGCAAAACAAAATGCAACCTCAGTGTAGCTAGATACAGAGGTGCAGTAGGAAAAATAGTATACTTGGTAAAGTAAGTCCTCAGTCTAGCATTTTCATTCCTGAACGTACATTGTTTTCTCACAATTCTTATACTTTAAAAAAAAAATTTCAAGGGTATTCAGTGTGCTGATGCCTAGGGGAAAATGTAACAAGATATACCCACCTCCAAGCTTGCAAATGCTTCCTAGTACTCTGCTAATCATATTAGGTATGAGCTTTTTTTTCTAGTAGTCCTTGTCATGCTACAATTATGTAAATTGCAACAATGCACTTTAAAAACTAATGAACATCAAAGTATAACGCTGAGTTATTTCTGATGATTCTTACATGAAAGGAAAAATAGGGCACTCGTATTTATTTGTCTTTGTTTTCAGACACTACAACTTAAAATGACAATTAGGCCACTAATGGTCAATTTTCACTTGAGTATGAAGATATAGCAAGATATAAGGGAATAATACCCTAGCTCTCCCTAGCTCCCCTCTCTTCTTCATTATCTCCTCCTTCCTCCCTGAATAAACCCTTTATTTTCCTTCAAGTGCTATGCTTACTCTCACCTTAAATCTTTTGACTTTTTTCTCAAGGTGGTCTCCTGGACTCAACCACAATTTGAACATTAGTTATCTGTTCTTTTTCTATCCTCTTCTGACACCTCTCCTTTAATTTCTTTGCTTCTTATTCGTTTCTCCCATGCATCCCTGCTCTTGCATTCAAACTCTATCTATAATTTCCTTTCCTTTCCTACTTTACTAACATTCACAGTTGCACTAATATATCTTTTTCTTATGCATAGTGCCCAATGCACCTCATTCTTGTTTGGAAATTGTTAAAGTATTATGCTATTAGAACAGAGTGTGTTTTTGTGTGTATTAGTTTAGATCTGTTCTGCTGTGTTTTTTTGTGTAATGTATTATCATTGGAGCTTTTCTCCCCGGGCCTCCACTGAAAACGGGCTTTCGGGCCCAGTGGACTTTCCCGGTTATCAAACTGGAAATAAATAAATAAATAAATAAATAAATAAATAAATAAATACAATATATGGTAATGCAAACAGGTTAGCTTAATAACTGGACAATATTTAGAAATATTAGTGTAAAAGCAAGGACTGAAAAAAACAATCTGTCACTTTCACTGAAAGTAAGTCTGTTACAGTTCTCTGTCATTTTTTTACTGCATTTAGATAAAGGAAACGTGCCTTTAAACCAACAGCAGCAATAATCCAAAGTTTGCTGACAACTTTTTCTTGGGTGAGGTTGTAAAGTCTGATTCCTGGACTTTGTCAATACAAATGCCCTGGAACAATTAATCAGAGTACCACTAGGGGAAATAACATTGTGGATCTTGTCCTTACTAATATGGGAGCATCTTACACCATCTCTTGAGTATCTTAATCACTTGTTAGGTCTGACAATAAACTAGTCTTCATCAAAATAAAATTGAAACCAGAGATCCCTTCTACCCATGATACCTTTATAAATGCCTTTGAGACAAACTACATAGTCCTAAGTGATATATTAGCAAGCTTCAAATCCCCACCAAACCCATTTAACTCCACTGAATATAGAAACGTACAATAGCACACTATACCAGCATGTAAGCAGCTGCATAGATGGAGCTGTACACCATAGGAATAAATGCAGAGCAAAGCCCAGAAACAAAACCCATATGATGGAACCATAATATCAACAAGCTTTATAATAAAGGAAAAGAATTTTGCCCAAAACTAAGAAGCGTCATGTCCCATAATGTTACAGCCCTTAAACCTCCTGTAATAGAGGTGCATGGATATATGCAAATGTGCACAATCTCTGCAGAAATAAAAGTCATCTGAATAATTCCACATTAAAATAATTAATAAAGAGGTTGCTGCTGGAAAACAATATTGCATTTAAGTGCTTCATCTATAACATGCACATTTCAGATGGACTCATTAGCACAACATAAGTGGACTGTTTGGCTATAGTCTAGAAACCTGATGTCCATTACCATTAAGGTGTCTGCAAAATATCCCAACTAGCAACTAAACCAAAAGGTAAAAAGGTCACACAGACAAACCAATTAGTAAAAACTACAAGATAAACCTAGCCAAGCTAGAGTTTCACTATGTGATAGCTTAATAATGTAATAGAGACCCATGGGATATATGCAAATGACCTCTAAGGACATCAAGTATTTCAGCTATATGGCTTCTAAATGTCAATGACATTTTCTTTTTTCCTTTTTAAGTCTTTATGGACAGATTCAGAACAACAAAGACTGTGACCTTTTTACTTTTTGGTTTAGTTGTTAGCTGGGATATTTTACATACACCTTAATGGTTATGGACATCAGCTGGGTTTAAAGACTTTGTGTTTCGACAGTATAGCCAAACAGTCCAATTATGCTGTGTTGAAGAGGTCATAAGAAGGCCAAAACGTGCATGTCCACAACTAGTAGCATTTGGCTTTGTTGGATTGAATCTGTTCATAAAGACTTTAAAAGGAAAAAGGAGAAAGTCATGGATACTCAGAAGTCATATCTCTGAAACACTTGATGTCTTTAAGGGGTCATTTGCATATATCCCATGGGCCTGTATTAAAGGAGGGTTAAGGTATTAAACAGTGAAAACTGTAACTTGGCTAAGTTTTTGAAATGCTTTTGGAACACGATGTCTTGAAGGACAAGAAGTATTTGAATTAAACTAGAGATACACTGTACATACAGCTTTCATGCTGCTCTGTCCACTGAAGAAATGGTGTTAAAAGTGTGCCTGAAACACAAGGAGAACAAAATAAACATACTGAAAAAAATGGCCTGAGAATTTTCAAAGAATTAAGGAAAGACTTTTCTAAAATACATTATCAGAAAATTGTGTTTCATTTGTGGAATACAAGAAGTAAGCAGTGATTTCAGGTTCCTATTAGAATGCGTCTTGCTCGAATTTAAAACAACAAAAAGGCAAAATAGCGAAGTGGCTTTTAAGCAGATTCTTTCCCAGGGAAAGAATTTGCTTTGCCGCTTCCGTTACTTTGCTGTTTTCAACACTGTAGTGCGATCTCGGAGTTGGTATATTTAAGTAGGGGGGTGGGAGGGTGTAGCCCCCCACTTTATGTATTCTTTCAATTTTTGTTTTCGTTTGTTTTTTTTTTTGGAACAGCGATTTTTTTTCCCTTGGAAAAAAATCGCTGTTCTGAGCTTTCGAGATTGTAAGCTTTTGCTTACATGGGGTCGATTATTCATCGTTCACTTTTTTTAAGCGTTCAATGATATAATATACACCCGTGATTTCCTATTTACAAAACTGAAAAATAGCTAAAGTATACAGGAGGGATTCATACAAAATGTATTTCTGGAATAGCATATCCTGTGTTATATGATCAAGTCGGGTTGTAAATCAGCGAATAAAGGAACTGCCTCTGTGGTAAAACATTGGAAATGTGCTCAATCATTATGGACTCCTTAAGTGAAAAACATAATGAGGGTGTACATTCCTGTCAATGCAAAACAGTAATATTTGTGATTAAGCTTCCCCTCTACCTCTGAAGTACACTTTCATTAGTACTTATTGTAATTGGTTATAGAATAAATGATTACTTTTTTGGATACCCAGCCCCCCTCACACACGCACACATGCACAGTGCGTGTGTGTGTGTGTGTGTGTGTGTGTGTGTGTGTGTTTATATATATATATATATATATATATATATATATATATATATATATATATATATATATGCACACATAGGTAGATAGATAGATAGATAGATAGATAGATAGATAGATAGATAGATAGATAGATAGATAGATAGATAGACAGATAGATAGATGTAGCTATAGATATAGATATAGATATAGTTAACTGGCAAGTTTTTGAAAGTAAAAAGAAGCCAGCACAGCACAGCTGATCAAAAATCAGCTTCTCAAACATGCAGCATTTGCTCTTCTTTGAGATTGCATTACAGTGGAGATAAAGGAATTCACCCTTTCCCCACTGTATTGTGACCTCAGATTTGGGGCAGGAGATGAGCCCCAGAAACTTCAGCATTTTAATACATCACTGCAGGAGTTGATTTAAGAGATGAGAGCAGCAGGTAAGCAAGCACAGAGCCTGTGTTGAGCATTTGAACAAATCTTCTGCAGCCAAGAAACCACTGGACTGAGTAGGACATCAGACAAGTAAGTAGTGTGTGTGTGTGTGTTTGTGTGTGTGTGTGTGTGTGTGTGTGTGTGTGTGTGTGTGTGTGTGTGTGTGTGTGTGTGTGTGTGTGTGTCTCACAACCACTAAGGCCTAATCATATACCCAACTGTGTATGTGTCTCGCAACCACTAAAGCCTAACCATAAACCCAATCTGTTAGTTATAGGAGACTACAATGTGAGAAATACAGATGTGTCTCTCATCAGGATGGATAAGGAGAAAGTCACGGTTAGTTGTTTGTCAGGTGCCAGGATCTGCCATATCACACATGCACTCAAGTCTCTCAACAACAGGTACTGTTATGACTCTGTCATAGTCCATGTTGGCATGAATGACTTGAGACGTACCTCCCTAGGCTATATGAAGAGAGACATGATTGAGCTCACTGAATATGTGTCCAAGGCTGGTATGTCCCTAGCCTTAAGCATCATTCTACCATCACCCAGGATGTTGCCTCAATGCAAACAGAAAATGGTTGACTTTAACAATTGGCTTAGTTTCTGCTGTCATTCCAGGGGGATCCAGTACCTGACAGCCTGGGAAGATCTGATCGACAGACCATGATGCTTTGCTAGAGATGACCTGCATTTGTCTCACTTGGGCTTCAGGCTTCTGGTAAAGGCCCTTGCCTCCCCCATAATGCCTTTTTTAGGAAAAGTCATGAGGTCCATACTACCAACATAAAAATTTCAACAAAATGCAAATTAAAGGTCATGCTGCTAAATGCTAGGAGTCTAAACATGAAACTGCACTCATTGCAAGCATTCTTAACCCTGAAAGATGCTGACATTTGTGCAGTCACAGAAACCTGGTTCAAAGCTACGGAGAGCACCTCAGCCTTACCAGGTTTCTCATCCTATCATACATTCAGACCCCAAACTGTGGGCAGCAAAGCCAAAGGAGGTGGAGTTTCAATATATATTAAAGACACACACATCTCCTGGCTGGTCAAACAGTATGACGCACAGGAGACACTCCAGTTGCAGTTAACCATTGACAACACCCCTATTCAAATCATAGACCCGCAAATTTGACTCAAGATGCCCACTCCATATATCTGGACTTCTTCGTATCTATCAAGATTCAGCCCTTTACCCTGATCCTAGGCAACCTTAACTACCCAACCATAGACTGAAAAAACTACTCATGCCAGAACACAAATGCCCATAGATTCCTCAATTTTATCAAAGCAAATGTCTTGGAACAGTTAGTCAATACCCCCACAAGAGGTGACAATATACTGGACTTGGTATTAACCAACATGAGTAGCCACTGCAGCACCCCTACACTATCATCCTCCCTGGTAAGATCCAACCATAAAGGGGTTACTTTAGAAGTCACCATTCCCCTGACCCCTCTCTAGCTACGGTTAAACAAAAAACTTATCCAAACCTGATTACAACCTCCTGAGGAATGGTGTAAACAGCTTCACAGCCCCCACCCCCTCTGTAGGAACTGGCAACCAACAATGTCCAAATCTACACCAAAGTACTATACAAGCAATTATACAGATGCATGGAATCAGAAGTACCTGACAGGATAAAATCATCCTCCACAAGGAACTATATAACAAAAGGAAAAAATTGCTGTCCAGGACCAAGAAGGAGCAGGTGCCCAATTGGAAGCAATCTCTCCTTAGCTTGAACAAGCAAATAACAGCACTAGTGAAATCCTCTAAAGGTAACCTCAAGTCCACATTGACCACATCTACTACAGACAGTCATAAGGCCTTCTTCACATATGTCCACAATCTCAAAGGAAGCATTCAGATCTGTTCAAAACTGGTGGTCAAGGACACCACATACACAAATGCTATAGATATGGCCAACCTATTGGCTGACAGAATCAGTGAAAACTTCACCCCTCTGTCCCCCCATCAGTAAATTAGGACATCCCCAGTAATTATCCCCCTCCCCTTATCTCTAGGGAACAGGTAATCACTTCCCTCTCAAAGGCAAAAAATACAGCTTCCATCGGACCCAATAACATCCCAGGCTGCAGCCTACATGAACTCAGGCATGAACCTGCAGCACAGTTAGGCACCCTATTCAACCAAAGCCTGAGTACCGGCTTTGTCCCAGCCAAGTGGAGGACAGCAACTGTCATCCTTTTACACAAAGGTGGAGCGTCCACCGATCTGGGAAATTACAGACCCATCAGCCTAATTAGCCTGATCTGCAATGACATGGAATGGATTATCATGGACCTCATTAACAGGGACATTGGCAACCTCCAAACAATTGACCCCACACAGGTTGGCTTTGTCAAAGGGAGATCATGTCTGTTAAATCTGGTGGACGTCTTTGAGATAGTCACCAAAGCCATGAACGAGGGGAAGACTGTGCACACTGCCTACATTGACCTGGCCAAAGCCTTCAACACTATTCTCCACCTGGGCATAATCGATAAACTCTCTCACCTAGGCATCAATCCATATGTTACCAGAAGGGTAGCAAACTGGCTCACTGATAGAACCCACCTAATCAAAATAGGGGAAGCCACCTCAAGCAGTAGACCCATAATGAGTGGCATACCCTAGGGATCGGTCTTGGGGCCTCTGTTATTTGGGATATACTTCTCTGAGTTACAGGCCAAAACCAGTGGGCTATGGCTGACCAAGTGCAAGCTGGGCATGGTCATCAATTCACCAAGTGATGTAGACGTCTTCCAAGAGGGTCTCACCTAAACAAATGACTGGTGCCAGAAACATGGCCTCAAGCTGAATGCCAAAAAATGCATCATCATCCCCTTTGGGGAGAGTGACATCCCCACATATTATCACATTAATAACAATGTTCTAAGCACGCAATCAGTTGTGAGGGATTTGGGCACCCAGGATGATAGCAACCTGACTTTTGACCACCATGTTGCTTCTGTTGTATGGAAAGCTTTCTACATGGCCCACCTCATAAGTAAGGGTATCTCATCCAGGGATAAGGAAGTCATAATATCCTTGTATTCTTCCCTTATAAGGTCAATTATTGAGTACAATGCCCCCTTCGGCATGTACCTCACAAAGCACATGCAGCAGCTGGAGAAACCACAGAGGTTCCTCACCAGGAGAATCCAGGGCCTCAAACATGTACACTACACAGATAGGCTAAAAATCCCTATACCTCTACTCAGTTTCATACAGGCTCCTCAGGGGTGACCTCTGTCTGGCATACAAAACAATCTCGGACCCCACCTTGATGAAACTGCTGCATATCTGCAAGTCAAGCTCCACTCAAGTAACCCGCACGCATGACCACAACTTGGTCTGTGACATCATTTGTTTTCCCAGAGACTCCCCCATCTGTGGAATAGACTCCCTCTCCACATCAAGCAGAGTAATTCACTATCCCTTTTTAAGAGCAACTTAGATAACTGGATGGGAAACAGAAAATACACCCCTGGGATTCCACCTGTGTCCCTGCTGGACAGGGGCTTTGGGTGCCTACTTGTCTAAACATGGGCTAAACTCTTGGCTAGGCTTATAAGTGCCTCAGCACCAAAAGCCTAGTAACTTTCTATGATCCTATGATGTTTGTGTGTAAAATTCCCCACTCAGTTAGAGGGGCTGATTAGTTAAGTGACTTTAGAGTCAAACCCTAAAACTTAATTGCTGGAAAGCAAGTACCTTAAACCTCCACATCAACTGAGAGGTGTCCTTTAAGTTAATTGCTTTTTTTTTTTTTAATCACTGAGGATTATCATAGTTGTGTTGTTCATTGTCAGTGGCGCAACTGGTATTACCCTTCCGTGTATGCAGAAGGCTGTGGGTTCTCTTTCCACACTAGGTAGATTGATTGCTGACCTCCATTGCATGAAAAGCCTAGCAACTATGAACCTCTTGCTGGTTTACCAGCCATTCCCTATCACATATTACTAGCATGCCACTTTTTATTATTATTTTTTTTAATGTACCAAAGACAATTTATTCTTCAGGGGCAGCAGGCACTGAATTTGTATATGAAACACTGAAATGCAAAGTTGTTTGCCAGCAGCAACCTCTTCGTTAGTTAGTTAGTTATTTTTAATGTGGAATTATTCAGATGCCTTTTACTTCTGCAGGAAGTGTGCACATTGACTGATATGGTGAATTATGCCAGCAGTTTGAGTGGTCTTTTATGGTTGAAATGTTTTGAAATGGGTAGTTTTGTCCTTATTGGTCCATATGTTTTTGTTTCATTACTTACTGGAAAGTGTTGAAAACTACATAAGTAGTGCTCCATTTAACAAGGAATATGATTTAATATCAGGAAGATGAATCAAAGAACACATATATTTACACATGATTCAAAAAATGTGCACAGGTGGCCCATGGTTTGAACAGCTCAAAAGTGCAGTTAATCGACCATTCACCAGATGTATTTTCTATGAATGTGGGTTTCAATGCAGTTTAAGTTAATGTGAGATTCAAGGTCAGAGAAGTTTACTGTTACTCATACTATGTCTGTTTTCATTGTGATACTGTATTGTTTAGCAAAATGGTTATCAGGGTTTGTGCTGTAAAATTTAAAATAAAAGTTTTAAATCCATCTGTAATGACTGTAGAAGTAAAAAATAAAATAGTATGCACACTGGCAGGTCTCAACAGTGTTTATGATCACCCGGGAGAAAGAGAGAGAGTGCAAAGTAATAGGATATTGGGATGGCTGTGGGGAGGGGCCTAGCCATTACCCTGCCTAGGGCCACATTTGACAGTGATCTGGCTCTGCCTCATAGACAAATGAATGCTTCATATGTTGTAGCCATTGTATGCCTAAGATTAGCACATATTGTACACTTTCATCTTATGATAACACCCATGCCCTGCAAAGTCTATCCTTCCTCTCCTAAATGATTGCAACAAGCTATTTTCCAATCCAGACTTGCTGAGACCTGTGTGTATAAAGGCCACAGTATTAGTTCTGGATAGGGATCATAATTTTCCTGCCATATTACTATTGCTAGACAACAGCTTCTGTACTTCCACTCATTCAGTGAGCCACCATGCAGAGGCCAAAACCCCTTTCATGTGGAGTAAACCAATGCTAACGTATTCCCATATGATCATGTTTGGACTTTGTGATCTATATCTGTTAGTTTTTTGATTATTTATTTCTTTAGTTACTCATTTTTTTATATGGTAACCAAGTAAGCACACAAAGCTTCTGAGCCCCCCAAGCCTTTCTGTGTTGGAGGGAAGCCTTCTAGCTTATCAGTAGGAGTGGTAAGTACTAGGTAACCTGTCTACCACATAACGAGAGGTTCTGGCCCAGAAATTGTAGTTATTGGCCATTTGGGCAATCTCTTCCATCTCTCTCAACTTTCTGATTTGAAAGCCTGCATTTGCACTTGTTTCTGTCCTGTAACTCATCTAATGCAGATACAGATTCTTAGTTTTAACACTTAATTTTGCTTATTCGTGCTCAGCACTTGTTCAGAACTTGTAAGCACTACATAAGCTACTAATTACTATACCACTCAACCTTCCTCATTACCTAGAGGAAAACAGTTTTTGTACTTACTTTTCTCACTTACTTAGAGAAAAACAACTCTTGTACTCACTTTCCTCACTTATCTAGAGGAAAATATTTTTTTATTCAGGCATGTCCAAGGGTCAGCTCCCGGTGTTCTCTCCTATCTATCTGATGAATCTGGGCATCTTGAGGCAATGTAGAAATTGCCTCATGTACACAGACAACCCTCTCCTCCTACCACCCAACACTACAACCTGTGAGAGATGCACGTATCTAGCCAAACTGGAGGCAAAGCTCTCTTCAACCGAGACTTAACTTGACAGTCATGAGGAGAAGGTAAACATTTGCACCACACCACACTCATCACATAGTCTCACTAAATCAACACCACCAAAATCCACACATAGTAACACAAAAACATTCACAGATACTCTCAATAATAATCTGTCTAAGCAACAGAGACCTCCAAAGCAGAAATGCAAGCAACCTCCATCCCCCAACACAATCCAAATAACACATAGCCCACAAACTCAGTGTGCCATTCAACCACAGCCAGTAAGGCAAAACAACGTACCCAACACACTAGTCATAGGTGACTCTATAGTCAGGCACACTGATGTCCCACTCACCAGGCTAAACAAGGAGAAGGTTACTGTCAGCTGCCTGTTGGGTGCCAGGATCAACCACATAACCCACACACTCAGGTCACTCCACAACAAGTACAAATATGATTCTGTCATTGTCCATGTTGGTGTGAATGACCTGAGATGTACCTCCCTGAACTACATGAAAAGAGACATGAAAGAGCTCTCCGATCTTGTAGCCCAGGTAGGTATGACTCTAGCCCTGAGTAGCATTCTGCCATCGCCCAGAATGATACCACAGTACAAGGTCAAAATGATTGACTTCAACAATTGGCTAAGCTTCTGGTGTCATTCTAAGGGGATCCAGTATCTGTCTGCTTGGGATGACATGGTCGACAGACCACGATGCTTTGCCACAGATGGCCTGCACCTGTCGCCCCTGGGATTCCAGATACTGGCTAAGGCTCTAGCTGCCCCTATAGTGCCTTTTTTAGGCAAGGTTCAAATGACAAATTCACCACAGTAACAGGAATAGGCAAGCAAAAACTGAGGGTAATGCTGCTCAATGCTAGAAGTCTAAATCCCAAAATGCACTCACTCGATGCACTCCTTAAAATGGAGAACATCAATATCTGTGTAGTGACTGAGACCTGGTACAAGGCTCCAGAGAGCACCCCTGCACTACCAGGCTATAACTCATACCACACTTTTCGGCCATGTAACCTGGACCGAAACACCAAAGGTCGAAGTGTGTCCATATTCATTAAGGATCTCCACACATAATGCATCTGAGGTTATCCAAGTGCAACTAACTCTGGGAAAAACTGCAACCCAAATTGTAGCTTGCTACAGATCCCCCACCATGCCCCAGGATTCCCACTCCTCTTTTGTTGATGTACTGGAAAATATTAGGGTTCAACCAAACACCCTAATAATGGGCGACTTCAACTACCCCACTATTAACTGGGAAAACTACTCATGTACCAACTCCTTAGCTCAATGCTTTCTGGAATTCATAAACTCCAATGCCCTGGACCAACTTATCCACACCCCCACCAACGGCAACAGGATCCTAGACCTAGTCATTACCAACATGAGTGACCAGTGTTCCACACCTGAAGTCAACTCCTCGTTGGTCCAATCCAACCATAAGCTAATCACCCTTGATATCCACATCCCACCCCATCCAACCCCATTAAGGAAACCACAGTAAAAAATTTCTGCAAAGCCAACTTCATGCTTCTTAAGACAGAAGTGGTGAAATTCGTGACACTCATGCAGATGGACAATACAGTTACAACTGCTGAATCCTGCACAACTGCACTCTATAAGAACTTACACAAGTGCATGGATCATGCCATCCCAAACAAAACCAAGATGCTATCCTCCAAAAAAAGGAAGCTAATCTGGTGGTCCCCTGCCATAAACAAACTGTACAACAGACGGAAAAAAATGTTGCAAAAGAGAGTAAAATCCCATGAGTGGAGAAGCTCCCTGGTCAGCCTCAGTAAGAAGCTGAGATCCCTTATAAGATCCTCCAAAGCTAGCTACAAAAACAAAATCACCACTACTTCTAAGGGCAACCACAAAGAATTATATAGCTATGTCAAGAATCTCGATGGCAACACCCAAATCTGCTCTGAGTTACAGCACAACAGCACGAAAATTACAGAACCAACTGATATTGCCAACATCCTGGCAGATAGGTTCAGTGCTAACTTTACACCCCCCTCACCACCTAAAGGGCCCATATCTATACAGGAAGAATGCAGAGTCCCTGTAATCACAACTATGCAGGTAAAACCTGCACTCTCTAAAGCCAGAAACACAGCATCCATGGGATCGGAAACATCCCAGGCTGCGTTTTACACAAACATTAGAACGAACTGGCTCCCATCTTAAGCACCATGTTTCATAATAGCCTCGCATCGGGCTTTGTGCCCAATGAATGGTGCACAGCAACAGTTATCCCACTCCACAAAGGGGTGTGGTACAGTGGTACAGTGGTTAAGGTATATGCCTTTCAACCAAAAGGTGCATGGTTTGATTCTCACCACTGGAAAGAGCTTATTGGGTTGGGAGGGTGGCCTAATGGTTAAGGTGTTTGCCTTATAAACAGAAGGTTCTGGGTTTGAGTCTCACAAGGGACAATTGGCTAGGCTTAAAATGGCTCACAAGGGCAGTTAGCTTATGAACTAATCTATGAATCTATGAATCTAAATCTATGATCCCGGGAACTATCGACCTATTAGCCTGATGAGCCAGGCCTGCAAGACCATGGAACATATCATCATGGAACTCATAAACAAAGACATTGGTAACCTCCAAACTCTGGATCCCACCCATTTGGGGTTTGTGAAAGGCAGATCATGCCTCCAGAACTTGATCAACTTCATTGAGGCAGTCACCAAAGCCATAGATGAGTGTAAGGTGGTTCACACAGCCTATCTTGACCTCGCCAAGGCTTTCGACACCATCCCCCATTCTGGAATTATCACTAAACTCACTAAACTAGGTATAAATCCCTATGTCACAAGATGGGTTGCCAACTGGCTCACTGACAGAGCCCACACTGTAAAAGTTGCAGACTCCAAGTCTGACCTCAAAGCAGTGACAAGTGGAGAACCACAGGGTTCCGTCCTGGGACCTCACCTGTTTAGTATCTACTTCTCTGAAGTACAGGCTAACACAGAAGGACTCTGGCTAATTAAGTTCACAGATAACTTCAAACTAGGAGCCATAATCAAGTCCCCAAATGATGTGGACATCCTACAGAAGGGCCTAACTGAGACAGATGCCTGGTGTCAGAGCCATGGCCTCAAGCTCAATGCCAAAAAGTGCAGTGTCATCCCCTTTGGTAAAAACTCTGTATCCATGAACTACCACATAGGCAGCAATGTACTTAACACCAAATGTGTGATAAGAGACCTTGAAACCCAGGTGGACAGTAGTCTCTTCTTTGATAGTCACATCGCCACAGTAGTCAGGAAGTCCTTCTACATGGCACACCTCATCATAAAAGGGTTCTCATCCAGGAAAAAAAAGGTCATTGTTCCCCTCTACCTGACACTCATTAGACCCATTATAGAGTTCAATGCCCCTTTTGGAATGTACCTCACAAGTCATCTGAATCAGCTGGAAAGGCCACAGAAGTACCTCACAAAGAGGATTATTGGCCTCAAACAAATGCCATACACTGACCATCTCAAAAAACACCAGCTTTACTCTGTAGCATATCGCCTACTCCAAGGTGATCTTTGCCTAACATATAAAGCTATGTCAAACCCAGAGCTGTTGGACATGCTACTCCTAAAGAAATCCCAATCCCTCCAAGCTACATGCTCTAGGGACCTAAACCTTGCCACCACAATAAACAGAACATGCTGGAGGGATACATTCCTGTCCCAGAGACTTCCCATACTCTGGAACAGGCTACCCATCTTTGTCAAGCAAAGTTCTTCATTAGCACTCGTCAAGAAAAATCTTGATGAGTGGATGGGAAATAGGACATACAACCCGGGGATCACTTCTGTGTCTCTGCTCAACAGTGGCACAGGAAAATAACTTTCTGGGGTGGTGTAAGCCAGGGAACCTTGTTGGCTAGGCTTATGTAGGCCCTTGGGCCAATAGCCTTGTACCTACCTATAAACCTATGAACAAGGCAGAGGTGTGACCAGCCACTGACCCTCCTTTTATTTCCCTGAGGTAGGTCATAACAACTCGTCATTCCTGAAGATTCAGGTCACAAGAGTTTTGTAGCATCTTTGTGCTCTTTTTTTCAAGGGTGTCATATGTCATTTTCACAGTTCTTTAAGAAATGGAGACTCTGACTACTGTTTGTCATTTTCTCCTTCTTCATTTAAGTTTAGCTTGATAGTGTTGGTCATTCAAACCATTATATACAGTAACACCAGTGCCCAATGGCAGTCAAATGTATTCAAGCACTGGCAGAGCTCCAACTCTTTTCCCACTAATATGCCAAGACTTCCATTATTTGATCTTATGGAATTCTATCCAGACTATCAAATCTAAGATGAAATTTTTTTCCACATCCTTTAAGGCATCCATATGTGACCTGGTGGTTCTTTGATCCAGGACACCACTGATAAGCATGCTGCAGTTTTTCTTCCATTGAATTATTTCACTATTTGTTTAGGACTGAACATTTTTCTGGTCTCACATTTAAGCAAGCAGCCAAAGGTGAAATAAAATAGAGCATCCGCTGATTAGATGCCAAGGCATTATTTAATCCATTGGTGTGTAGCTCATCAAAACTTACTTGATTAAACCTGTAAGATCAAATGGACAATTAAATGCAGCTAATGTCTTATTTCAAAAGTGATGCAACTTCATAGTTACTTATATTAGCTAGGTAGTGTTCTAGGCACTCTTCAAAATAAATTAGTTTAAAATAGTCAAACATTAATGGATTCAGTTGTGCTGAGTTGCCTGGTTCAGGCAGGTTTTCCCTCTGCCAAGTGATCTTATACTTTGTACAGTTAACTACCAGTTTTCCTAATACTAACCATGCCCTGCCCAACTTGCTAGTCCTAGCATTCAAGGACTTGACCACTCTTGGTGTATCTAGTAAAAATCAAAACTGCCTTAATGTCATTTCCTTTTTCAGTCATAAAACTGCTTTTTCATACAAGCAGCAGCTCAAACAACATTTTGTCTCTGTGTCTTTTTTCTTTTTCCCCTCTGTTTTGGCCTTCTTTCCACCAGCAACTTCTTTCTAAATTATCCCTATTTCCTTAACTCCACTCACATAAAGCTGGAGGTTGCTTTTTAAAAACTCCCTATTCCTGTTGAAGGGACTCCCTACTGTATGCTGAAATGACTCCCTACTGTAAGTTGCTATAAATAGTTATACATCAAGATTCAATAAAATCTGTGTAGGCTCCATGTAGAGCCTACAGTGAATGTATCTGTGTACACTGCCATGGTTCCCCCTCGGCAGCGCGCCATGCATATTAATCATAGTGAGCTGCCGAGGAAGATCAGAGTAACATGGATATCAAATCCATGCAAACAACAGTGTAGAGGCTGTCCCATACTTGTGGACTGTCCAGAAATATTCTGAACAGATGGTAAGCACAGGGCAATTTTTGTGTTTTTTAAATCTTTATGAGATATTTGGGAAGTGCAGCTCAGTGCTTAGCGATGTCAAGCTGCACATATACGTATACAGCAGACCTCTGATATATATCTAAAATAGAAAACGGATGTTCATAGGTTCATAGGTTCATAGGTTCATAGGTTCATATGTGTATACTAGGCTAATGGCCTTGGAGGCTTTACAAGTCTAGCCCAAAAAAGTTGCCCAGGCACTGTGCCACCTGATGTTAGTTCACAGTGCCCCTATCCAGTAGGGCAACTGGAGTGATCCCTGGGTTGAACTTTCTGTTACCCAGCCACTTGTTAAGATTTCTGTTGAAGACGGCCAGCGAGGTGCTCTGCTTGACATGATTCCAGAGTATGGGCAGTCTTTGGGAGAGGAACCTGTCCCTCCAGCATGTTCTGTTAATTGGGGTAATGAGGTTGTGATCTCTGCTGCACATGGCACGGGGGGGTTCAAATTTCTTTAAGAGTAGCATTTCAAGTATGCTGGGTCAGACATGGCTTTGTAAGTCAAGCAGAGGTCCCTTCTAAGTAGACAATAAGAGACTGAGAACAGCTGAAGTTCTTGAGTCTGTCCATGTAGGACATGTGTTTAAGGCCTAGGATCCTTTTTGTGAGGTACTTTTGTGGTCTCTCCAGCTGTTGTAGGTGTCTGGTCAGGTACATGCCAAATAGGGCATTATATTTGATGATTGGTCTAAGGAGGGATGAATAGAGAGGGATGATGACCTCTTTCTTCCTGGAAGTGAAACATTTGGCTATAAGATGTGCCATGTAGAAGGACTTTCTGATCACAGTGGCAATGTGGTGGTTAGATGAGGTGGCTGTCGACCTGGGTACCCAGATCTCTTATGGCCCCTTCAGTGTTCAGTGGGCTCCCATCAATGTGCTAATGCATGGGAACTGAGTTTGTTTCCAAAGGGGATGATCACACATTTTTGGCGTTAAGCTTCGGGTCATGGTTCTGACACCAGTCATTGGTCTCAGAGAGACCCTTTTGTAGGATGTCTGCATCACTTGTAGAGTTGATAATGACTTTTAGCCTTGCAGTCATCAGTGAACTTGGTCAGTCAGAGTCCTTCTGTGTTGGCCTGGACTTCTGAGAAGTAGATGCCAAACAGAAGAGTGCCCAGGACCAAGCACTGTGGGACTCCACTCATGACTGGTCAACAGTCTGACTTGGAATCCATAACTTTCACTCTGTGGGGTCCTGTCTGTGAGCCAATTTGCAACCCACCTATTGATGTAAGGATTGATGCCTAGTTTGGTGAGTTTATCAATGATACCTGAGTGGGGAATGGTATCAAAGGCCTTGGCCAGGTTGAGGTAGGTTGTATGCACTGCCTTACCCTCATGCACAGCCTTGGTGACTGCCTCAAAGAAGTCAACCAGGTTCAGCAGGCAGGATCTCCCCTTGACAAAGCCAAACTGTGTGGGGTCAAGAATTTGGAGATCACCTATATCTTTGTTAAGCAGGTCCATGATGATACGCAGGTCCATGATGATGTGCTCCATAGCTTCACATACCAGACATGTCAGGCTAATGGGGCAATAGTTCCCAGGGTCTGTAGTTGTTCCCCCTTTATGGATCAGGATGACTGTAGCAGTGCACCATTCATTAAGGATATAGCCTGATGTAAGGCTGTAATTGGACAGGGCCCACAGATGTGGTACCAGTTCATTTTGTAGCTCATGTAGGCCTCAGCCAGGGATATTATCAGGTCCCATGGATGCTGTATCCTTAGCTTTGGACAATGCAGCTTTTACCTGTGCCTCAGAAATGGTGGATACCAGGCTTTCTTCTGGTATTGTGGTGGGACCTTGTGGGGGAGAAAGGGGTAAAGTTGGCACTGAATCTGTTGGCCAGTATGTTGGCTTTATCTCTTGGCTCAGTATAGGAAGGTGCCATTGTCCAATAACTAAGAGCAAATCTGGGTATTGCCTTGGAGGTTTTTGATATAACTCTACAAGGCTTTGTGGTTGTTTTTGGTATCAGCCACAGTTCTGCCTTCATAGCTGCCTTTAGAGGATTTGATAAGGGATCTCAGCTTTTTGTTAAGACTAATAGGGAGGTTTCCAGTCTTGTGACTTTATTTTTTTCTGAACCCAAAAAGGCCAGCACTCAAGTGAGAGGTTATAACTGACTTTACTATTAAAGTCAATAAGCAGTCCACAGACTAGTTTCGTCCACAAGCCTTTATCAATGTATAACACATAAACTGCAACCAATTGAACTTATATAATAAAAATCATAGTCAGCAGATACATATCAACCAATCAGTATGCCAACATTATAAATGTTCATTCAGACCAGGTGAAAAAAGACCAACCAATCTAACAATCCAAGTTTTTTCTTTTTTATTTAAGATGTTGTGCCATCCAGCTTTGAAATTCCTGTTGCCATTTACCTTATCTATAACAATAAATTTAAATTGGGTCATAGGAAATTTAGTGGTATGCTTATATAGTGCATTAGTACAAATGTTATTCCTAATGTTACTAAGGTGTTCAGAGATATGTAATCTAATGGGTCTTGAAGTCTGACCAACATAGAACGCTGAACACGTACATACAACTAAATCGGTACTGCAATTGGCAAATGTCCTTATATTAAATATATGAGATGTATTTTTACTGGTGAATTCCTTCTTCTGACAGATATGCCTACAAAATGAACAATGGCCACACGAGAAGCATTCCATCAATATTCCACCATCTAAAGTGCCTTGAATAATATTTGTGGAAGGGGATTTCTGTTTATAATGATTAAAAATCCACCTAATGTCTTGCCTCACCTGAAGGAAAAATGGCATATAACACCCAAAAGATTATTAAGTTGTTCATCAGCTAATAAGATGTCCCAATGTGGTTGCACTATATTCATGAAACAGAAGTTATTGCATCCATAACTAGTGATGACTCTAATGGTCCTGTCTATAAACTCTCTCCTAGATTGATATTTCAATAAGTCAGCTCTATGTAACTTTTGTACCTCCCTGCTTGTATATGTGACTTGGTATACCCACACTGACCAAACCTTTCCATCAAGTCCTTCTCTTGTAACGTAAAAATTATTATTGGAACAAATTCTCCGAACCCTCATAAATTGGGATTTTGGAATATTTCGAATGACATGTTTAGGATGACAGCTGGAGGCATGGAGTAAAGTATTCGAATGAAATGGTTTACAATAAAGAGAAGTTTCCAATGTCCCATCCTGCTGTCTTTTCAATGAGACATCTAAGAATGAAATACATCCCATATCATAATTTACTGTAAATTGGATCCCCCACTTATTTTCATTTAGATATTGAATAAATTCTAATAAATATTCAACATCAGACTTCCAGACCATCCTGCAGTCATCCAAAAATCTCTTCCATATATCTATTTCATCCAAAAACAAGTTATGGCCATCATCATATATAATCTGCTGTTCCATAAAATGGTCGGCATAAATCGGGGCAAATGATGCACCCATAGTCATACCTTTAAGTTGTAAGAAACAACTACCATTAAAATAGAAAACATTCTTGGTGAGAACATGTTCTGCCAAACAATGGAGAAAAGATTTAAAACCAGGACTATATAATGGAATCTTACACAACCAATATTCTAAGACAGAAAGCCCTGCCCAATGAAGAATGCTCTTATATAAAGAAGTGGTATCAAGGGTGCACATTATACACCCCAGATCCAATTGAGTATCAGACACAATATTTAGAAATTGCATAGTGTCTTGTATGCGTGCCCTCACCCCTTTTAACAATGGTTTCAAATATGTGTCAAAAAGGTTGATAATGGCTCAGTGAGAGAGCCATTACCAGAGGCAATGGGCCTGTCTGATGGCTGTGTAGCATTTTGATGGATTTTAGGAAGTAGGTACAAGTATTGTGGTAATGGATCCTTGACCCTCAGTTGGTAAGATTTTTTTTCACAAATGATTCTCTCACTGACTGCCAACTGTAAAAAATTCATCAATTTCACACTTAAACCTAGGAGTAGGATCAATGAACATGGTTGTATAAAATCAGCCATCCTTCAACTGTCTCTTTACCTCAGTCAAGTACATAGACCAATCCATGACTACTATGGTCCCACCTTTGTCTGCAACAATGATTACTATGTTTCTATTTTTCCTTAGGTTCTCTAAAGCTTGAAATTCTGGTGTAGTTAGATTATTAGAAAGACATTTTTTATCTGATTGTGCACCAAAATGTAAATCTTTGAGAACACATTTTTGGAAGATATCAACATGTTTATTCATGTGAGGGACAAAAGTAGATCTTTGAAATTTAAAGTTCTGTGGAAAAGAAGAAATCGATTCATTATTATCAAAACACAATCTAAGATTTAACAGTCTATAAAAGGAAGCCAAATCATTCACAAAAGTATCATCAGACACCATATAACCAGGAATAAAATTTAAACATTTATTTAACACCTGGATTTCAATGTCAGACAAGGTAACAGATGAAAAGTGTACATTGTTTATGTGAGCTTTTCAGGTTTCAAAAGATGTAATAGAGTTTGTAAAGTGATATCTTGACCTGTGCTTTCTGCTCAACTCCTTCTAGCTCTAAAGGGATGGGACTTGGACTGAACGTGAGGATTTAAAAGAATTATGTTTTTTGGACGCTGGTGACCCCTGTTGGTACCCAGTTTCAGTGTTTGTGAATGAGGAGGAATCTTCCCCAGAGTTACCACTGACAGATTTCTTAAGAATAGATTTCTTCCTTTTTCTATTTTGACCAATGTTTTGAATTTCCTGTTTGGAAAATGTAACACTTTTAACTTGTTCAAATGGTTTTCCTTGGCTATAATCTCTGACATCTCATTTAAATTTATGTAACTTTCTTTCCTTAAGATCTTTTTCAAACTGCAACAAATCAACACTTAACCTTTGAAGACAAGATTGGTATATCTGGTGCCCATCAAACTGTCTTGCCTGTTCACAGATCTCAGTTACCTCTGTAACTGAGCTGTCAATTTTACGTTCATAAAAAGGATGTAAAACATTAACAAATTGCAGAGAGGTTGATTGCTGTATGTCAGGCCAAGCTATTAATAAAGTTTCATCAGCCTGGCCCACCAATGGCTTAATGCAAATTCATAAACCCCTTGGGGAAACTCCCTTAAGTTGGTAGGCGTTGTACAATTTCAAGTGCTAAACACTAGATCTTAAGTTTTTCATGCATTTATAAGGTTTATCAGATATTTGAGTACATTGGGTCTCCAGCTGGGGTTCCTTATTAGGTGTAGCTCCTATATTAGAATCAACTCCCAACACCTGAATGTCATGCTTATCTGATGATAACCCTTCCAAAATAGTCATCAAATCCATTTCAAAAAGTCTAGTGAAGCACTTGTTGGAAAATTTTTTTTACAACTATCTCTTTCTAAAGAATTTTTTTAGTAAGCCTAGAAAGTCCAGTTTTATAACGCATTCATGAAATTCATCATGGGTCCATTCATATAGCCCAGGTCAAATCAGACAAGTCAAAACATGCACAAAGCCTCAAACATAATAAATATATAAAAATGAGTATAATCCACCAATGGTTAATGAAAAACATTCAGCATCCTGGTTAACGAACAATACAATAATCATCCATATCAAATTTGAGTCTGTTTCTGATAACCATTAAACAGGCCCCAAGTTTGTTTGATTTAAAGGCCGCCCACTGTCATAAATGAAAACCAACCATCCAATAATATTTATATAATTATTCTGGCCAAATATTAACAGGATAATAAATGCTCCTAAAAAATCTTTGGACTGAACAAGTCAAATAAATATTTGCTCAGATGTGATCGACCCTGTCCAATATTGAACATGCTTTAATTAAACATAGAGTGTTCCCTCATTACAATATATAACAGCAAAAATCTACCAACCCTCTTTGTATAATTTAATCAACAGCTGGCACTTATGTTCTTCGTATGCACAATTCAAAATATACTACAAGGTCCAAGAAAAGATTGAACTTGTTATACAAAAATCTTTCCAAAATAAAAAACATGAATGTCTACAATACTGCAAAGCTTATAAAATGTTGACCTGTAGTTAAACATTGTTAGCATTTACCATACCTCAAGTTAGTTTTGCCTGTTTGACAAATGGAAATAAACCCCTTTGCAATGTTCATAAAGTGGAATAAAAAAAATAATTAGTCGACCCAGAAAGTATTTAATCTACTCAAATTACAAACTGTTAGTTAAAATATAATGACACCTTCCGATATTGAAACCTTGTTAAACATAAAAAAACAATTCCTTGCTGTATACATAAGATGTAATAATTAAGGGAGTCCAAAGTCCTTCTTTCTATAGTTTAAACAAGGCTTGAAAATGGTATTATTCAAATACATCATTAAAATAATTATGTGCCCCAGAAATGGTGGGTACTAGGCTTTCCTCTGATATTGTGATATGGCCCTTGGGGGGGGGGGGGTAATGTTGGCACTGAATCTGTTGGCCAGTATGTTGGCTATATCTGTTGGCTCAGTATAGGAGGTGCCATTGTGCAATAAGAGAGCAAATCTGGGTATTGCCTTGGAAGTTTTTGATATAGCTATACAAGGCTTTGTGGTTGTTTTTGGTGTCAGCCACAAATCTGCCTTCATAGCTGGCTTTAGAGGATTTGATAAGGGATCTCATCTTTTTGTTGAGACTGATAAGAAAGGTTTTCCAGTATTGTGACTTCATTTTTTTCTGCAACAGTTTCTTCCTTCTGCTGTAGAGTTTATTGATAGCTGGGTATATATCTATATCTATCTATCTATCTATATATATATATATATATATATATATATATATATATATATATATATATATAGTAACCAGACAGGCTTCCTTTTTTTGGAGGAGAGTGTCTTAGTTTTATTTGGTATGGCAAGGTCCATGCATTTGTGTACATGCTCGTACAGTGCATTGGTGTATGATTTGGCGGTCATGCAGCTATTTTCCATTGGCATGGGTGCCGAGAAGTTAGCCACCTCTGATTTTAGGAGCCCAAAGTCGGCTTTAAAGAAGTTCTTCAGGGTGATCACCTTAGCGGGGGGGGGGGGATGGGTAGGTGAGATGGAGATTTCCATGGTGATTATTTTGTGGTCAGATTTAACCAGGGAGAAATTGACTATAGATGTGGAGCAATGGTCTCCCATGCTGGTGATAACCAGGTTGAGGATGTTGCTTCTAAATTCCAGAAAGCATCGGGCCTGTACATTGGTACTTGAATAGTTTTCCCAGTTCATGGAAGGGAGATGAAGTCACCCAATATGAGAGTATTGGGTTGGACCTTGATAGATTCCAGGGTGCGTAGGAACTTGGAGTGAAAGTCTAGGGAATGTTTGGGATTCTGTAGCAGGCTATGACTTGTATCGCCATCTTACCCACTGTTAGTTGTACCTGAAATATCTCAGATGCATTATGCTGGGCTACCAGTCTAGAGGTGTGCATATCCTTTAAGAATATGGAGACACCACCGTCTTTGGATCTTCTGGCCATATTCTGGGGACGAAAGGTATGAAATGAGTTGTAACCTGGGAGCACAGGGGTGCTTTCTGTCTCTTTAAAACAGGTCTTCATTACAGCACAGATGTCAACATTCTCTATTTTGAGGAGAGCTTCGAGCGAGTGCATCTTGAAATTTAGACTTCTAGCATTGAGCAGCATGACCCTCAGATTTTATTTGTTTGTAGCTGTTATGGTGGAATTTTATTCTTTGGAACATTGCCTAAAAAAGGCACTATAGCGGTGGCAAGAGCCTTAGCTAGTACCTGGAATCCCAGTGGTGACAGATGCAGGCCATCTCTAGTAAAGCATCAAGGTCTGTCAATCATGTCATTCCAGACAGACAGATACTGGATCCCCTTATAATGACACTAGAAACTTAGCCAATTGTTGAAGTCAATCATTTTCTGCTCTTACTGTGATATATAATTCTGGGTGATGGTAGAATACTGCTCAGGGCTAGGGTCCTACCTGCCTAGGCCACATAATCCGAGAGTTCCATCACATCCCTTTTCATGTAGTCCAGGGAGGTAAATCTCAGGTTATTCACACCCACATGGACAATGACTGAGTCATATCTGTACTTGTTGTGGAGTGACCTGAATGCATGTATGTGGCAGATCCTGGCACCTGATAGACAACTGACTGTCACCTTCTCCTTGTTCAGCCTAGTGAGTGGGACATCAGTGTGCCTCACATCTGTGTCTCCTATGATTAGTACATTGGGCAAAGTGTTTTGCCTTAAGGGCTTAGGTTGAGGGGCACACTGTTCTGGGGTTGGTGTTGTGTAGTGGTGGTCGAGTGCATTTCTGTCTTGGGGGGGGTCTCTGTTGTTTGGGTAAATTTTTCTTGAGAGCCTCCGTGAAGGTGGGTGTATGGTTTGTGTTTCTATGTGTTGGTGGTGACGGTTGGTGTTTTGGAGGGCTGTGTGTTCTATGTAGTGAGCTGCAGGTGTTGACCTTCTTCTCTTGACCAGCTAGTCCGGTATTGGTTGGAGTGTGCACTGCTTCCAGTTTAGTGATATAAGTGCATCTCTCACATGTATGAGTGTTGGGAAGCAAGAGGAGAGGGTTGTCTGTGTACATTAGACAGTTTCCACACTGTCTCAGAATGCCCATGTGCACCAGGTTAGCAGAAGAAAGCACAGGAAATTGCCCTAAAATCATACCAGAAGGGGCGGTCATAACTAATAAGTACTGGTGCTGTTACTGCATAGCAACAGCTAGTGCTGATAGCACCTAAGGGTGCTACAATAAATGCTACAAAAGCCTGTTAAAGTGCTAGCCAATTAAGCTAACTGATGTGCAAGAAGTAAAAGAACAACCACATTCTAAGGGAAAAATTGAAGACCACACTTTCTAGCACCAGTAATAGTTTACCTCAGCTGATCACTGCTGTGCAGTGTGCAAACATGAGCTTTTAAACTAGAAAGTTAAATGGGATGGAAAAACTGCCAAAATTGTTGTTATTTTATGCTGTTTAGCAATGTGCAAACCCATGCAATGAAGCTGTGTTATGCTTGCAGGCACTTGTGTAGTATTTGTGAAGATATACAAGCTCCCTTCACTATCCCAATGGCTCAATAGGTTGAGTCATGACATACAGTGTAGTAGGTTCCGGGCTCCATTCCTGAGCAGTCATACTTTCTACATTTATTGCTGTGTAAATGTGTCAATTTACTATTTACATCAGTTTAGTTTAGAATTAAAAAATTGTTACATTTGGAAAAGCTGCATGATGCAAAGCAGCACTTAAACATGGTCAGTGGTCTATTCCCATTTGTGTGTTGCTAAGCTCCACTTAAACATGGTTTATGCAAGTTTGCACAATGTTAAGTGATGCGGGACTTTTTTGAAAGTTAGAGTATGATGCGTAAGGGCAGGAATGTAGCCTATATAAAGGCCAATAGGCGGGAATTTCACACCATTCATTGGAGTCTTCATTTGGCTGTCCATATGCCTGGTGGTGTTGGACAAGGCGAGTGCTTTCTGGTGCTAAGATGGGGTGTGCAGGAGTTCAAACTTTTTGTTGGAGTCCTGGTTAAGATCTATGAACCCTACTGCAGGGTGATTACCAGGGCTCAGAGTGTACGTCTGAGGCCTGGGATCAGTTGACTAGGGGACTTATCAGTGCTACTAATATCCCCCACACTGGTGAACAGTGTTGTCACCACTACAATGACCTGAAGCATAGAAAGAGGGGAACCTTGGACACCTGGGTCCAAGAAGCTTGAGCTGGACAAACCCCACAGATGTGTAAGTACATTTGCCAGTACTTTAGAAATATACAAGCTGAATCTCTACAAAACTGGTATGCATTATGGTGTACTTCTCTTTCAACAGCTGCAGACAAGAGGATTCACAATGTCCAGTCCCATGCAAAGACATGCATCTGGAGCATTTCTCCCTGGACCTCCACAGAAAATTGGCTTCGTTCCAAGTCAGACTTTTCCGGTTAACAAATGTTAAATAAATGAGGCAAGAGTGTGGTAACTAGGGGAACATCAAAGTAATAACCTAATGCATAATGTACTTTTATAATAAATTATTTGCAGAGTTTGCAGTTTTAACAGTCAGGTATGACATACCTGGAGCATGTAACATGTTTACTAACATGTCACTGCCTACCTGAA
This sequence comes from Protopterus annectens, assembly GCF_019279795.1. NCBI lineage: Eukaryota > Metazoa > Chordata > Ceratodontiformes > Protopteridae > Protopterus > Protopterus annectens. The sequence continues at coordinate 1,806,454,824 of NC_056726.1, read as the reverse complement.
ATGGTAAAGCAAGTTAAATCAAGTAAACATGCATTACTGTGTAGTATAGCTTCCAAACATCAGTTAATGTTTGGATCTCCCTAGATTAACAGTCACTGTTCTGATCTGCTCATTGTGTGAAATATGCTGTAGGTTGTACTCAATTAATGGCGAGGGTATATAGGTTATTTATTACAAGTGCTACACAGCTATCCATGTTCTACATACCAGACTTGAAGCAACATTAATCAATAAATTTTAAATGGTGATGGTGCTTTGATATGTATTTTTTTCAAATAAGTGTTCACTATTCATGTATTCACTAGATGTGTGTTCTAATCTGATACCAGTCACCTGTGAAATGTAAGTGAATGAGGAATGTACCAAAAATTGTCTGAAATAAATGTAGTGCAATACAGAGTAAGGTTCAAGCCTGCTTTCTGGCCAGTTTGTCTGAAATAATGATATGTATTCCACTCAGTCAAGGAGCAAGATATTTGGGCAAGGTAGCTGATTCCCTAGGCAGCTATTCATGTATCTAAATGCCAGATTTTAAGGAACATTATGAATAAAATTTAAAACAGGATTGTGGTCTGATTTAATCTTGTCAAATAACTGTGCATTATTCCTGTATTCACTGCATGTGTGCTCTAATATGACACCAGTGAACTGTTAAAATAAGTGCACACTTTCCCTGTAGGCACAGCTTGTGGGTTCTAATCCCATGGCAGCCAACTCAGAAATCACTGGCTGTGTAGTCTACTTAGTGTACATGAACACACCTCTCAACTGTCATGATTTTCTGCTATACAATGACTAATGTCCCATATATCTGGTCCTTGATTAGCAGATAAATGACATTATTTGGAATGCAATTTATTGGCAAATCTATTTTCAGAACACCTGGCTATTAATGTATCAGCACAGTATGTACAACTGTTCCTTGTAATTGTGCCTCTGTACCACCATGTGTTACAGCTTGGCCCATACAGTCCCATACTAACAGGATGAGAGCTATGTATGTGCAACATCATCTATACCATAGCTGCAGTCACTGCACTCACAACTGAAATTGTAGAAGTATGTAGTAGTCATCTGTATAGTAATACTACCTGCAAAGTTACCAGTGGTATTTTTCTCTCTATCTCTCACCCCAACCCTTCTTTAATTTATTAATGTTATTTATTATTATGATTTGATATTAATATATATTTTCATAACTACCTCCTATATTGGCCTTATGTGTAATATCATATTGCTTTGCTGTTAAAATAATTCTACTAGCATTATTTATTGTTGTGTTTCTCATTATATTCCTTTCTATTTCATTTGATTAATCATTATCTTCTATAATGTTAGCACTAACATCTGTTTGGTTATGTTTATCCTCACCTTATATTTATACTTATTTTCTGTAGTGCCACAAGATAGGCCAGTTCCTGATGCTCCACCTACCTTGGCTCCCCTGGCCATGACACTAGGGCCAAGCTCCTCTGGGCTGCAGTCTTGTGGAGCCCCCTCTGCTGCCCCTGCACTACCTGGGCCATCAGGTAGCTCTGTCGCAGAGGCTGAGGTTGGTCCCCCCTCTGGGAGTAGAAGTGGAGGATGAGGAACTACCAGGAATGGTGAGTGGGCTGCTGTGCCAAACTCTTGGCACCCGCCTATGCTTGATGGAGCGCATGCTTCCCATCCTGGTGGGGCAGCCTCACCACATGCACTGGCATCAACCACTGTCTCCACAGGAGCAGCAAAGGAGCTATGCTGATAGTCCCATGAGTGAGGACTTGAGTCACACTTTTGCTGTGTCAGGCGACCATGGGACTGAGATTCCACAACACCCTCCCCAACCAAGGTGTTTACCCCCTTTTGTGTTACACACCAACCCTGTCTGCTGTCTTGTCTGTATGCAAATGCTTCCTCATCTTCCCAACTTACCTCCTCCACATGTACCTATGTCCCTTCCCCAACATTCCACTCTCACCTAAAAAAAAAAAATAAAAATAAAACATGGGTGCCTGTCCCCCAAAAAATGATCCCATACATAGTTCTCCATTTTGCACACGTATCCACTGGACACAATCAGTTTAGTCCAATTGGCTTGACAATGCACTTCTGCTGTCCTCACCCTTCTGTCTGGGGTTGATATTCCAAATTCATCTAAAAAATCTGTTAAAGTGCACACTTGTTGCTGTACAAGAAATGAATAAAGTAACATGAACAGCAATGAAAACAGATGCTTACTAAAACCAATTTCTTTATTAAAATACTATGACCGCTTTCGTTTAATTAATATTAAACTTTTTCAGATAAACTTTAGATTCAGAAATATAATTTAAATATTCTTTGAAAATCCGGCAAAACCTGAAACACAGGAAATGATGCATTTTAGAAAATTTTCTTAAAGGAGCTATGCACTTAAAATTAAATCCAGACATGCAAGGCAGAAATTGTTACTATTAACCTACCATTCATATTTACATTCAAACACATCTCACTCTGTAGTCTCCTTAAAATTTTTTATGTACATTTAAATAAAATCGCAATTAACATTAATAATATATATTAGAATAAATGTTATAATGAAGAATACCCCAAATTACTGACAAGAATGATTTATGTAATAGCATGTGTCCCACAATAAATATGAATAATCTTCTTGTTAAATTGATTGATTTAAACTACTTATTAAAATGTTGATTTATCTACAAAGGGCCCTGACTTTTAGAACACTAATATAATGCCCGGCCATTTGTGTTTAACACAATTTGCCATATTAATTCAATCTTTTCCAACTGTTAGGACCAAGGACTCCCTAGGATTATCTTTAACCTGTTGAATAATTAAAAATTGAAAATGATGGTCCTGATTAGTGGCAACATGTTTGACCAGTGCATTAGTTAGCTTCCCTTTTGTGATTGCATACTGATGCTCATATGTTCTCTCCTTTAAACTCCTTTTAATTTTTGCAACATAATAAGAGGGACATTTTTTACAAATAGCTAGATAAACAACCCTTTTATTATTGCAATTGCACATGGCTGGGAATTAATGAGTATAGCTCTACTAATAGTATTGTAAAACTCAGGACCCTTTGTAGATAAATCAAAATTTTAATAAGTAGTTTAAATCAATCAATTTAACAAGAAAGAATATTCGTACTTATTGTGGGACACATGCTATTACATAAGTTATTCTTGACAGTAATTTACGGTATTCTTCAGTGATACTAGTGTTTATTATAACATGTATTCTGATATATATTGTTATTAATGTCAATTGTAATATAAGAAATTTTAAAGAGATTACAGAGTGGGATGTGTTTTAGTGTAAATATGAATGTTAGGTTAATAGTAACAATTTTTGCCTTGCAAGTCTGGATTTAATTTTAAGTGCTTAGCTCCTTTAAGAAAAGGTTTCTAAAATGCATAATTTCCTGTGTTTCAGGTTTTGGCGTATTTCCAAAGAATATTTAAGTGGCATTTAGGAATTTAAAGTTTGTCTGAAGAAGTTTAATATTAATTAAACGAAAGTGCTTAAAGTATTTTAATAAAGAAATTGGTTTTAGTAAGCGTCCGTTTGCGTTCCCATTCATGTTACTTTATTCAGTTTGTTTTTGTCTTTCATTTGCTATACAAGTTCCATGTTTGGGGGTGGAGACAGTGAACTTGCAGCTCTACCATGCATGTCTTAAAGCTGTCCATCATACAGACACATAGAGCTAGTACAGAGTTTGACTGTGTTCACACAGACACTCAAACACCACTGTCACAATCAGGTCACCTACAGACACACACGCCACATCTCCATGGTCCATCTTGCCCGCTTCCCTTCCTGACTCAAGCACATGCTTGCCAACCTATTGGGTCAGCTTAGGCCTCCTGCACCCCCACAAAACACCCTATGTAAGTGATGATACCTGTGCCACATCCCTGCCATCCTTCTTATCAATGCAGGGAAGTGAAGCTTTGTGTCTGATCCACAGGGTGACTATATACATTACTATGTATTTGTTTCATTCATTGTTGCCTTTGGCATGCCACTTGTACTGGTCACAGACAGATATTGTATGCTGCCATTTGTAATAAGTAAACCACATTATTTTGTGTACATATACATTTGATGATATTGTATTTGCTGTATACTTACACTATGAATGATGTCCCATAGAACTGTTTATGTTTCAGTTTCAGGATTGTATAGGACACACCTATGGGTACACCATAAACTTCAGAAGGGTCTATATTACAAGACCGAAGATGCATTCTTTCGAATGCATCTTGGTCGAACATAAAAGGCTGAAAATGCAAAATATTGAAGCGGCTGTGGAAAGAAAGCAGCCCTGGGAAAGAATTTGCTTGGCCACTTTGGTACTTTGCTGTTTTCGGCACTGTAGTGCGGTCTCGGAGTTGGTATATTTAAGTAGAGGGGGAGTGGGGGGCAAAGCCCCCCCACGTAATATAATGTTTGAAATTGTATTTTATTTTTATTTATTTAATTTTTGTTGTTGTTTATTTTTGTTGGAACAGCGATTTTTTTCCAAGGGAAAAAAAATCGCTGTTCTGACACTTTGACATTGTAAGCTTTCACTTACATGGGATCGATTAATCACCATTTGCTTTTTTAAGCATTCTGTGATCTAATATAAACCCATGTCAGAACACAGGATGAAATGTCAGCACAGAAGACAAATGTCTTCAGAAAGGTAAAGCAGTAAAGCAAGTGCATGGCTCCATAGATTCATATGTGTATAGTAGGCTAACAAGAACAATGGCTTCTTTCAACCTAGTCATGCATCCATAATCTCTGACAAGGTCTGATACACTTGTTAAGTGTAAGCAGGATTTTGGGAACTGAGACATCTACAAGCTCTGGCATGGGAGATGAACCATCTACAATTTCCCTGAGTCCATTAGACACCTGTCCTAAACCAGTTATGATTGTCTTGTTCTGCATCCCATTGTGAAACTTGCACATGCTGTGCATTACAGCAGAAATGTGCTTTACATGGATGTGGAGCCTATTACATATAGAGTGTAGCATGTGGGTTACATACCTGTCTCTCCAGCATGTCCTATTCATACCACATTGAAGGTTTAGGTGTATAGAACAGGTAATTCTCGTGCTCGTCCTTTCTTGGATATGCAGGATATACACAGTGAGATCTGACATCTCTCTATATGGCAACTATACACCTCCCCTCCAAAGCATGTAGGAGACAGACTACACAGTTATGGCCTTGACACGATCTGCATAGTACATGTTATGTACACTATGTATTGGTTTACTGTAAACCTCTGTGACTGTTACAGTTGTCAGATATGCCTGTGTAGTTACATACCAAAAGGTAGCATTCCACTCACTGACAGGTGTGAAGAGTGCCAAATACAGTGTAATGATGACATTCTGGTATTTACATTACCATACCTTCCTCTATAGGTTGTGCAACATTGAATTAATCTCCACATCTTACCGACCCATGAAAGTCAAAGGCTAGATCATGTTCAGTGTCCATAAGTCCCTGACTACTGAGTCAACTGTTGGAGGTGTGTGGACACTAAGACATTTACCAGGGGTGGATGACTTCCCAAAGGATAGTATTGGGAATTCCTTGGCATTTAGTAATTGTTAATGGCAACAACTGAATGTGTGTGTCAGCCCATCCAGAATAACTGTTGGTTCTGTGTGGGAATCAGCGACAGCTCCAAATTTGCAATCATCTGCAAGTGTAGTCAGTCTGAGGTCACTAACAGTGGCCATGACTGCAGAGAAGGGAATGGCTAAAGGGGTAGTCCCAGGAAAGATTTGTGAGGGAAGTCCACTGGTGAGTGGCATCATTGTAGCAGTGGACTACCCAATGCTACCATCCTGGATACTGACTGTCAGAAATTTGGCTATCCACCAGATGACATACAAATTTGTAAATAATTTCTAAAGTTTTTCAGCAATGCTTGATGGCCTAATAGTGTTTTATGCCTTGGCAGGCCATGGCAGGTGGAGTGAGTCATTTTCCCCTCATCCATTGCATAGTTTAACAGTCAATGAGGTCCACCAGTTAGGCATAGACAAACAATGGAGGAGAAAGTAATACATACACTCTGTGAAGGTAAGAAGGGAGGAATTACACAGTTATTGTGCAGTTGGACACTACTCAACCAGTGTGTACTGAAATGACTCAATTATCTTGTGAATAGTGCTAAAGTGAGGGGAGTCCCCTGAATTGCAGGTGCCTAGAAACTACTAGTGCTGGTCTAACCACAACCACTCTCTCCTAGGATACTATGCTCCTACACTTTTTCTCTCACCAGTAGAAAAATTTTAGTACCAAGCTCAAGATGAGAATCAGGCCACAGCCTGTTTGTTCATCCACATAGTTGTCCCATGTCATGCAAGGTTTGTAGGCTTGACATACCCTTTTCCAGGTAGATGCCTTGATTAGCAACCAGAGCAATCACTTCAGTTTGCATGCATTATTCCTTGTGTTCCAGGGTTATTAGGATTTCACTGAGGTACTGACCACATGGTGTTTAGGAGTACCTCTGCAGCATCGTTATAATATTCAATGTCAGGTGACATAGATGTCCAAAGTTGCTCAAACAAGCACCACAGCAGCAGTGATCCATATTAGGTGACAATTTCACAGCAATTCATGCAACCTGACCTTCAGCAGCTTAATGGTAGACATCTATGTGACATGGATCTGAGGCCTACTGCAGAGGAGTGACCAGCTTTGGCCAAAGTGTGTCTAATTCCAGCATGTCCTAGGTATGTCATACTGTACATTTATGTTACTGGAACACATGTCTATGTTCCCACATCATGTCACACTACATCCAATTTACTGTCTGGTTGTTTGACAGGTATTGCAAAGTTGCAAGGCCAAAGTTATGCCTGCAAAGTTGAATAAGTTCTCTGTGCATGCACAGACATCCACATTTTCACTGCAAGGAGTGCCTACAGACAGTGTGTTTGATGCTGTCAACCTCAAGGGTGTAGCAGCATGGCCCTATCTTTGCTGGCATTGTACATTGTCACATTTGTAGGTATGCTATTGTGACTCTGCTCAATAACAGGATTATGGTTAATGCAAGGAACACACACCTGGCAAAGCATCACACTCACTCAACCATGTTATGGCACACTGTCAGGTGCTGTTTTACCTTAGGAGAACTATATAAAGGTGATAACATTTTACATGTCAGCATTTGTCAGGCCACTACATAACAATGGCCTTTTTGTGATGTACAAACAAGAAAGACCCTATCACTAATGGCATTATCAATGACTGCTGATGAGTTGTGGAAAGTGTGTCCAGTCCTCTACTCCTATGCCACCCAAACACAACATGTGAGAGATGTGGCTATATTACAAACCTTGATTTCATGGTGTCCCTTGCACCAGTCAGTACATGTGACAATGAGCAGTTTGCTAACATGCACACCTCACCTTCTGCTCCACTCACACCACATCACACACACTTACATATGTGCTGTGTGACAACTGGAGTGAGGGAGACCCTCTCAAATGGAAACACATCCTCCTCATCTAAAACAAGCAAACAATGTTGTTGTGACATCCTGCAAAAAAAAAGTATGTGACAAAATTATCCTCCTCCACAAAGGAAGACACAAGGCATAGTGTATTTACATGTGTAACCTAAGAGGAAAGGCACAGATTGTTGGTGAGCTTGTACTCAATAATACCACATAAGATGAGCCTATAGACATATCTAACCTGTTGTTTGACAGGTTCTGTGACAACTTCACTGCCCTGTCCCCACCACACATACCACATGACATCCCTACAACCTGTCCCATACCTTCTATATCTACAGAGCAGGTTATAAATGGCCTCTCTAAGGAGGAAATGCAGCATCTATTGGACCTGCTGACATCCCAGACTGCTTCCTACATAGGATCCAACACAGATTAGTAACAGCATTGTGAACTCCTTGCAATCATAGTGTAACCACTGGCTGCATCCCAGCTGACTTGAAAATGGCAACTGTTATCCCCTTGCACAGAGGTGGTGCATCCACTGACCACAGGAACTATAGACCTATTAGCCTGAGTAGCCTTATCTGTAAGTCCATGGGGCAAATCATCATGGACCTGATCACTAAAGATCTATGTAATCTACAACAGTTTACCCTACACAATTTCGATTTCTAAAAGGAAAATTATGCCTGTTAAACCTGGTAGACATGTATGAGGTGGTCACCAAGACATGGATGAGGGGACATCTGTGCATACAACCCCCTGGACTTACAAAATCACTGAAGTAGGCATTAGCAGTACTATCATTAGAGGGGATCATTAAGTGGCTCACTGATAGAACTCATACTCAAAATAGGGGAATCCATCTACAATAGCTGATCTGTAACCAATGGTGTTCCACAGGGCTCAGTTCTGGGTCCTCTACTGCTTGGAATTCATTTAAGCAAAGTGCAATCACAAAGTGAATGTCTGTGGCTGACAAGGTTGGATGATACCTGAACACTGTGTGCAGTCATAAAATCTCCCAATTATGTCAATATCCTACAAGAGGGTCTTCATTATCAAATGCTTGCTGACATACCCATGGCCATAAACTCCATGCAAATATGTAAGTAGTATCATTTCCACTGGTAACACCAATGTTCCTGGTAAGTAGCACATCAGTAGCAACACCTGGGCACACAGGCCTGACCACATAGGTCTACACCTATTTTACCTTAGATCATCACATCTCCCCAATGGTAAGATGGGAATTATATCTTGCTCATGTCATACTGAGGGCACTGTCACCCAAAAATGATTCAGTTATAATCTCCATGTACTCTTTCCTCAGCAGGCCACAATGGCTATTTTGTCATGTACCTTTCAAGCATCAGTGGCAATTGTGCACATCACAAATGTTCCTCACAAGGGAACTTCAAGTCTTCAAGTCTTCAGTATCTGTCTTATGGGGATCATACTAGATAAAAACCAAGGAATCCACCACGATATAGGAAAATAAAAGCTTTAATTCCACAAGACAAGACCAGAGAACGAGCGCTTTCACATACGTCGAGTATGCTTCATCAGGTTACATTTAAATGAATAAATCACTCTGCTTATATACTAACTGAATGCTAAAATTAATCAATTAATTAATTACAATAATCAATTAGTTAATCAAGTGATCAGGTAGTGAAGCATTTGTTAAGTTTTTAAACAGACATAACATCACTTTGCTTCTGTTCTTTAGTCTGACTATATATGTTAAAACAACTACATCAACAATTAAATAAAAATATAAATATATATATATATATATATATATATCTGTATACGTTTAATGAAAACATTCCTATGTATATAAATGTAAGTATATAAATACTTACATAAAAATGTTGTTATATATATAGATATTATTACCAATATACCTTAAAAAACAATCTTAGAAATCTATATACAGTTAATGTCTATATAACTATTTTGTTTAAGTACCAAGTGTTCATTACGGATAATTGAGCATAAATATGAACACATATATAAATATGAAACATAAAATATATTTAATATATAGTAACTAACTATATGAAAATAATACGTTTATCTATTTTGACACATATACTTATAAATATAAATGTACATGATGGTTAATGTCTATAAACTATAATTCATTAGCTCAATTCACATTTCTTACCTATCTGCCTGTATTGTATATACATTTAAACAATGGTTAAGTACCATATATAACCTATCATTCTACTCCATATATAAAAATCTATTAAAATATACAAAGCATACATACATATAAACATATAAAGAATTAATCAATGATGGAAAATAGCATCGTATTGATAAAGGAAAAGATAATAGTTAATTACTATATATAATATATAATCAACACCTCATGCTATACTCTATATCTAAGGTATTCATTCCTACCAGCGTGCTTCCAATATTGGTTTAATACTGATATTAATATTTAATCCAGGCTCTATGTGTGCTCATAATTTAAATATCCAATCCAGCTCTGCCTTGGCTAATATATTCATTCTATCTCCACCTCTCACTGAAGGTTTAATTATTTGTAAAACTCTAAAATTAAAATGATGATCTTGATTAAGATTGATGTGCTTAGATAAAGCATTAGTTAGAGTCATCTTTCTAATATCATATGTATGGTTGTATATACAATCTCTGAGCCTTCTGGAGGTGAGACCTACATAAAATGCTTGGCAGTTAATACAAGTGGCCAGATATACTAAATTAGTAGTGTTACATGTAGCATGTAAAACAAACCTATGTGTGTGATTCAGGTATGATATTGTAAATTCACTTTCTGTATTGATGTATTTACACATATTGCATTTTCCTCATGGCCAAGTTCCCATCTTAAGCCCAATGTCTCTGTTGATTATAGGTTTCTTGATCATTTTATCTGTACATAACCATCTTTTCAGATTCTTAGCATTTCTATATCTGAAATGTGGTGTCAAACCTATTAGATCTTTAAGGCCATTATCCATTGTAAGAATGTCCCAATTCTCTTTTATAATTTTTACGATGTTATAGTTATCATTAGTGTATATCAAAGTAAAAGCTATGGTATCTTCTTTTTTAGTTCTAGACGTATGTTGTATATCCATATTAAGCCTCTGTTTAATTCTTATATGTGAATGGGTTCCAATGTTAGAGCTATTTATAAGACTGACTGGATATCCTCTGTCTACAAATAGCTTGTCCAACAATAGAAGTTGTTCATTTCTATCTGATGTATAAGTACACAACCTAGTAATCCTAGCTCTCTGATTCTTTATTATGTTTGAAAAAATGAATCGGGGATGCATACTATTATAATTCAAAATTGCATTCTTCCAGCAGGGTTTCCTAAATAGTTGTGTAGTAAGCAGATTATTATCATCTTTCAAGATAGAAATATCTAAGAAGTCAATCTTGTTATGTGAGTATTCTAGAGTGAACCTTAAGAAATCAGTCGTTGTTTCCAGATAATTAACCAATTCCATTAGATCTGACTGTTCTCCCTTCCACAATATGAGGACATCATCAACAAACCGTCTATATAAGACAATGTTATCCATATAATGAGTATTAAACAGGTATCTAGATTCCCAGTAGTACATAACAAGATTAGCGTAAGAATTTGCACATGGGGTACCCATTGCCACACCCCATGTTTGCATATACAGATTGTCTTTAAACATGAATACATTATTTTCTAAGACTAGAGTCAATAGTGTACATATTAAATACTGCATATCCTTATTTAGGGATCTCTCCTCTAATAGCACATCCCTTATTGCCTCAACTCCATAGTCATTAGGTATAACTGTAAACAGGTTTTTTACATCTAATGATACCAATATTAGAGTGGGAATGTGATCTGTCCGATTCACTAGCTGTTCTATATCATTCAACAAAGAATATGTGTCATTTAAGATAGTAGGTATTCGTCTCACAACAGGTCCTAGTTTAGATTCTAGATAATTAGATATATATTCTGTCACCCATTTTTCCCCTGCCACAATGGGTCACATAGGTGGGGGATATTCTGTTTTATGCATCTTCGGGAGACCTTTAATGTTAGGAACTTTGGGTGTGTCGACTAGGAAATAATCATATAGTTGTTTTGTAATTAATCTACACATAAGCAGGTCATACAGCATATCCTGCACTGTATTTATGATCTTGGATAATTTAGTAGAATCAATTTTTTGATATTTATCTACATCACTTAACATCTTAAGCATTAGTTCATCATAAAACAAAGTATCTAAAACTACAAGACCTCCCCCTTTATCAGCTGGTCTTATGGTTAACAGATCATTTCTAGATAAATTCTGTAGTGCTTGAAATTCTTCAATGTTAAGATTATAAAAATTTTTTTCATATTTCTTCCCTTTTCTTATGTCTGAGAAGTATTTATAAAAATCATTTTCACACTTTCTTATAAAACAGTGCACGTTTGGGAGAACTTCAGGGACAAAAACACTTTTCTTCTTATAATATGTATCGCTATCTGGACTATTGTTAGCTGGTTTATCTTTATACAATAGCTTCAAAGATAGCGTTCTAGTAAACATACGCAAATCTACTAAGAGCTCAGCCAAATTGCTACCCTGAGAGGGTATAAAAGGAAGTCCTTTATTCAATAGGCTGTGTTCACTATTAGTAAGATGATGACTAGATAGATTAAACACAAGTTCATTTATTGACGCAGTCTCCTCTGTTCTTCCATGGCTTCTTCCGAGAATTTCCTTTTTCTTCTGCCTCTGCTGCTTGACCTCATCCTGTTTTCTTGTTGATACCGGACTGGTAAAGGTAAAAAACCTTGCGGTGTCATGGCCATGGTTGTCTTAGGTCTCGCTCCATTAGGTGCAGATGTATGCAAGGCTTCCTGATTCGGGGGTGGAGTATCATAGACATCTACTCCTATTGGGTGGATGCCTTGTTCGTTGTTAACTGTATTACTCTGAGAATCCCTTCCTGAAAGTTGTACCATCTCATTTAAAGTGGAAATGTCAGAATTCGTGTTCTCAGCATCACCATCTGGTCTGGGTAAACGTTTGGTCGTCTCTGCATAAGAATTTTGCTGACTTGTTGTTTGTGTATTAACCCTCGGCCAGACAAAGATCTGACCCGAGACAAAGTCATTATAGTCTCTTAAGAGCTTCTTGTGCTTTAATTGTTGCAATCTCTCTCCAAAAGCTATGACTTGTAAAAACATGCCTTCTAACTTTTTACGATGAATTTCCCCTTTAAATTGCTTCAGCAGTTCTTTATGTAACTCGTCTGCTTTCACTGTGAGTTCTTTCTCGATGGGAGTGAAATATTCTATAAGCAAATTAATATATTGCTTACTGAAGTTGATATTTAATTCTTGCCACTTTTTTAATAAGATGGGATGTGTTTCATCATATGTAGGCATGCATAGAATACGCATGCCTCTGGGAATAACATTGAAGTGTAGGCATGCTTCGAGATGCCGTCTCTGCCAAGTAAGTCTATTTAGCTTATACAAAACGTTTTCCAACTCCCTCAAATTAAAATAGAACTCTTTATGTAACGGTACAGTACCTGTTTCGTTGGTAGTGGGGAGATGTAATTCTAAACCCAATAGTGGGTTTGCTTGTTGTTGAATAACTTCTTTCCATTTGGTAGTATATTCCGCTGGTATCGGATTGTAGTCAAGTTCAACTGACAAATTTTCCATTATGTGAAGGTAACAGCAACCCAAAACGACAAGAAGTATCAGCAAAAATAGGCTAGTTACCATCCAAAGGGTTCCACTGTAGTAGACACGAAAATACTAGATAAAAACCAAGAAATCCACCACGATATAGGAAAATAAAAGCTTTAATTCCACAAGACAAGACCAGAGAACGAGCGCTTTCACATACGTCGAGTATGCTTCATCAGGTTACATTTAAATGAATAAATCACTCTGCTTATATACTAACTGAATGCTAAAATTAATCAATTAATTAATTACAATAATCAATTAGTTAATCAAGTGATCAGGTAGTGAAGCATTTGTTAAGTTTTTAAACAGACATAACATCACTTTGCTTCTGTTCTTTAGTCTGACTATATATGTTAAAACAACTACATCAACAATTAAATAAAAATATAAATATATATATATATCTGTATACATTTAATGAAAACATTCCTGTGTATATAAATGTAAGTATATAAATACTTACATAAAAATGTTGTTATATATATAGATATTATTACCAATATACCTTAAAAAACAATCTTAGAAATCTATATACAGTTAATGTCTATATAACTATTTTGTTTAAGTACCAAGTGTTCATTACGGATAATTGAGCATAAATATGAACACATATATAAATATGAAACATAAAATATATTTAATATATAGTAACTAACTATATGAAAATAATACGTTTATCTATTTTGACACATATACTTATAAATATAAATGTACATGATGGTTAATGTCTATAAACTATAATTCATTAGCTCAATTCACATTTCTTACCTATCTGCCTGTATTGTATATACATTTAAACAATGGTTAGGTACCATATATAACCTATCATTCTACTCCATATATAAAAATCTATTAAAATATACAAAGCATACATACGTATAAACATATAAAGAATTAATCAATGATGGAAAATAGCATCGTATTGATAAAGGAAAAGATAATAGTTAATTACTATAGATAATATATAATCAACACCTCATGCTATACTCTATATCTAAGGTATTCATTCCTACCTGCGTGCTTCCAATATTGGTTTAATACTGATATTAATATTTAATCCAGGCTCTATGTGTGCTCATAATTTAAATATCTAATCCAGCTCTGCCTTGGCTAATATATTCATTCTATCTCCACCTCTCACTGAAGGTTTAATTATTTGTAAAACTCTAAAATTAAAATGATGATCTTGATTAAGATTGATGTGCTTAGCTAAAGCATTAGTTAGAGTCATCTTTCTAATATCATATGTATCGTTGTATATACGATCTCTGAGCCTTCTGGAGGTGAGACCTACATAAAATGCTTGGCAGTTAATACAAGTGGCCAGATATACTAAATTAGTAGTGTTACATGTAGCATGTAAAACAAACCTATGTGTGTGATTCAGGTATGGTATTGTAAATTCACTTTCTGTATTGATCATGGGGATCTCATGGGGATCATCTAAAATAACTTTCATTGTAGCCTGTGTGAAACAGACTACTCAGAGCTGATATTTACCCTGCATACGGGGCAATGTCTGACCCTGCTTTATTGGAAATGCATATATGTAGGTGTAATAGTACATGGATTACTCACTGTAAGGACATTAACCAGGTATGTGACATTACTAATACATGCTGGTGGGAGAAGTATGTCTACCAGACTTTAACAAACCTTTGAAACAGACTCCCACCTAATGTCAAACAGAGCACCTCACTGACCATCTTCAGATGCAATCTGTATGATTGGCTGGGTGACCATCATTCAACAGAGGGCTTCTGCCTGTGTCCCTCATGGAAAGGGGCAATATGTGCTGATTGTGTAAATAAGAGTAAGAACTTGGATAGAATTTTAAGGACCATAGGGCCATTAGGCTAATAAAGTGCAATGACCCAATGATCCCATACACTGATGTAAATGCTCTAACATCCACACCAAGCAACAGTCTGAATAGCACCCCTACCAATTAATATTTACAGATCACTGTACAGCATACACAGTTTATGTTGGCTGTAATTAGATTAGAACCTCTATCTAATCGCACACACTACAGATCACTGTACTTAATGCACTTGCCACAGCTCAAGTCTGCTATAAACATCTCTTTAAGTAATCTTATGCTAGATGACATCAGCAGGCCTTGTTGTGGTCAGGAATTTGGAGACACACATCACCTGCTACTACCAAAATACTGCAAAACCTTACCTCTTTCTAAGTCAGTGTGGTGATCATATTTATTTTGTAGGGAGAGGCACACAAACACACATACCAAGTGGCCTAGAGTGAGATTAGAACCCTTCACTATCTAGTCTTACACACTACAGACCACAGTGGTTATTGCACATGCCATGGTTGAAGTCATAGGCACACACACACATACACACACACACACACACACACACACACACACACACACACACACTCACACACACACACACACACACACACACACACACACATATGTGTGTGCAGAATCACACACACACACAGACACTCACACACTCACACACTTACAGACTCACACACACACACACACACACACACACACACACACACACACACACACACTCACACTCACGCACTCACACACACTCTCCAAGTAGCCTCGAGTGACATTAGAACCCCTACCTATCTAGTCTTTCGCATTATAGATCACAGTAGTTATCGCATGCGCCATGGCTGAAATCTGACATTAGAATGGCAGTTGGTATTTTTAAGGTACATGACATCAGCAGGCTTTGTGGAAGACAGGAGTTTGGAGGCTGGCATCAAATGCAAGGGTGAAAAAGTGCAGACCCATTGCAGTTTGGCAGTCACTGAGCAAATCTCTTTTGTTTGGCAGGGAGATGCACACACACACACACACACACACACACACACACACACACACACACACACACACACACACACACACACACACCACACACACACATACACACACACCAAGTGGCCTGGAGTGAGATTAAAACCCTATCTATCTAGTTTTACACACTAAAGATCACAGAACTTATTGCGGGCACCACGGCTGAAGTCTGACATTAGAATGGCAGTTGGCAGTCTTAAAGTAAATTACATCAGCAGACCTTGTGGAAAACAGGAGTTTGGAGGCCAGTATCAACTGCAAAGACCAAAAAGTGCTGAACAACTGCAGTATGTCATTCACTGAGGGAGTGTCCAGGGAGATGTACACATACACACACACACACACACACACACACACACATATCAAGTGGCCAGGAGTGAGATAAGAACCTCTATCTATATAGTCTTACAGACTACAGATCACAGTAGTTATCACACGTGCCATGGCTGAAGTCTGTTTTAGACATGACTACAGGTGAACTACTTGAGGAGTACATAAACTAGGCTTGTGTTGAACAGCATGTGTGGCCTGCAGAGTGACATTGCTTCTTACTGTTATCTGCATTTAGTGGCTTAGCAATCAGATAACTGTTTCTTATCCTAGCTATGTGGCTACAGTAGCCATTTTGGAAATATGTGGCTGTTTGCATTTGGGTGGGCAAGTCTGTGGGCAAAACCAATGTCCCCTGTCAATGGGTGTGTAAACAACATCATACATTACACCACCTGTTCACCTGTTGGTGTATATGTGGTGACAACCAGCAGGCACAAGGGGCATTATCTAGTTCTTGAGCCCTTATTTTTGGTCCTTTGAGCAACACTATATATGTGTCATAGTGCTGCTTTACTCACCATTATCAGGGTTTGTAGGACAATACAGACATACATACACATATAAACATATATAGCTATGTATATAACAGGAAGGTATATATAAATGGAGGTGTGTGTGTGTGTGTGTGTGTGTGTGTGTGTGTGTGTGTGTGTGTGTGTGTGTGTGTGTGTGATATATTTATGTGTTATGCAGATATACGCAGAGAGACAGTGCTACATGTGTTATGGCCCATTGGAAGGAGCATAAGCTTTTTGATTTAGTTTCTTTCCAGAAATATATTCCTTTCTATAGGAGATTTGTTGATGATTTGTTTCTTTTATGGACAGGTAGCCTAGCTGAGTTAAAGAGTTTTGAAGAGCAGGTTAATAGTTTGATGCCTTTTTTTAAAATTCACTATGATTTATTCTGATAGTAATATTTCTTTCTTAGATGTTTTAATTTGGCATCAACCAAATGGTGACTTCAACACTGGGGTGCATAGGAAGTCCTGTTATAAAAACACCTTGTTACATAGGGACAGCATGCACCCCAGACATGTCTTCTCAAATATTGTTAGAGGGCAAGGTATCAGGGTTTCTAGGCTTAATCCACTGTCAACAGAGTTTGAGAAAGAGCTTCACAGCCTAGGTTATAGGTTAAGAGCCAGGAATTATAGACAAGCTGAAATAGAAGAAGCTTTTACACATGTTAGGAGCATCAGAGATGATAAAGCCTGCCCTATTTTCTCTGAAGCAGGAGTTTCATCCTATGGTAGTTTTAGAGGGAATGATACCTCTTCTATTAGAGCACAAACACATAAATTGTCTCTTTTTTATACACAAGATATTCAATCTATCAAGGATATTATTCATAAACATTGGCCTGTACTTACGCTAGATCCGATGATAGGGGATCTTATAGGTGAACAACCACATTATGTTTTCAAGAATAAGAAAAATTTGCATAGGTTGTTATGTTACACTACTTTGACACCTAGCAAGGAATTACCTTCTTTTGAAGGTACCAAGCCTTGTGGTGCATGCAATTACTGCAGTTTTATTACCAACTCTAATATTTTTGTACACCCAGTCACACATCATGTGTTTTCATTCAAAGTTAATGCAACTTGCGACACTAGACATGTTGTCTACATTGCTATCTGCACTCACTGTACCTCATTTTATATAGGTAAGACTGATAGGAAGTTGAAAGATAGGATAAGAGAACATCTTTTTCAGATATGTATCAAATCTGTTGTTAATGCAGGGGGGTCCTCCTCCGAGTGCGCCTGTGACTGTGGCTGTGGTGACCTAGGCACTGGTCAGCGGCTGTGTATCCCTTCCCTTTGCTGATCCTGTGGCAGCTGTTCAGATTGTGTAGCATAGCACGTACTGTGAATATATGTGTACATGTGGCTAGAAAATATTTCAGGGCTCCATCAGATATATCTAGGCACCAGAACCATGACTTCAGAATCCCACACACACACTCTATGACGTTCCTAGTTTGTGTGTGTGCCTCATTATAGCGTTCTTCTGTGGGTGTCATCATCCATGGTTCCAGGACAAGCCAGCATCCCCAGTAACTGGCCATGTGGGATGTCTCCCCAGAAAACATCTGGTACAGCTGTGATGTGTGCCAGATATGGGAGTTATGATAACTGCCAGGGTTGCCAGCACTCACATTCAGGATAATCCCCTGGGCATTGCACATGACCTGGTAGTTGGAGTGGTAACCCTTGTGGTTGACATAGATTCTACCGTGCTCATGAGGTGGTGCCTTGATGTGTATATGAGTGCAATCTATGGCACCCAGTACTTCAGGGTAGTGTGCTGCACAGTATAACTGTTGCATATTGCTGGCTCTCACCTCAGAGGAGAGGGGAAAGGATATGTGCTCACTGGCATGTGGTAGCATAGCATCCAGGAACTGGTGGAGCATCCTGGATGCAGATGCCTGTGATACCCCCATCATGTCCCCAGTTGGTCTTTGAAAAGTACCTGTAGCTAATATCCTAAGGTCTACACATACCTTTGTTTCTACTGGAATAGGTTCCCCTCTGTTTGGTCTGTCTCTGAGTTGTAGGTGGCAGAGCGCAGTGAGTTCTTCAAATATGTCCCTGTCCACCCTGTAGTGCTCTACAATCTCCAGATCATGTAGCGTCTGGAAGGTTACCCTGGGCCTGAACACTCTTCTACTTCTCAGCCTAGGCCTATAGTCAGCAGCACCAGCAGGACTGACTTCAGCATCTAGCACATAGAGATGTAGCAGAGCTGCAGCAGCCCCGAGCATTATCTCAGTTAAAATTCCCAAGTCTGTACTCCAATGGTCCAGAATACTGGGGGGAAATCAGAATGTAGGGTGTATGGATGCTTTATACAGGTCTGCTGTAGGTCCACCATGTGTGATTGGCTAATTATTATGCATTTCATCTGCCTAGAATGTAATTAACATCATTTAATGCCCCTACATTAGTGTGTGATGCAGCACTATGTGCCACTCAGTACAGCATACCTTATGCACTAGTAAATATTTATTGCATATATCTGCTTTCCATTCATTGCTGCCTATGTCATCACTGTCATGTGGGTCACATGGGTGGTGTGCCATGTGAATACATTAAGCTATGTGCCACGCAACACAGCTTATACAAAAGTGAAAATCAATAACTGAATATATCCATTTTTAACTAGTTGCTGCCTACATCATCACTTTGACCTGGATGGTCTTTACACGCAAACACGCTGAGCTATGTGACACACAGCTCAAGCACATGCTGCAGGAATTAAACAATCCTAAAAGTGACTGGACACAACCCCTTGATAGAATTCATATCCAGGGAAATATCAACATAATGTGGGAGCCTACACAAAGTGGTTATGGAGACACACTTACTCCTTTTTGCTATTCAGGACATCCACTTAATCTGCATACATATCCATGCTGACAGCATGGAATCTACACGGTCCATAGCCGTATGACCTAGACAACAGCACCAATGCACCATTGTATGGACCCGATACAATGTCCTATAATACATTTCTGATAAATAGTATAAATTGCTATATTTTACTCTTTTTTTATTTTCAATTAAGGATGTTTGCGCACTGCGGCACATAGCAGAAAACATGCCAAAATTATTAAAAAATATATTTATTTTTACATATTCCCTTCCTTTTTCAGACATCCACAGTGTACCTTTTGTACATACATGTATGTGTTCTGACATTTTCTGGGGAGTTATTTATTTATTTATTATTTATTTATTTACATTTGTTGACTGGGAGTGTCAGACTGGACGTAGGTCCATTTTCAGCGAAGGCCCGGGGAGAAAAGCTCCACAGTTAAAATATACAGACAGTAGTTACATTGGATTTACATAGCAATTAACAATTTGATCAACATAGCTATTAAAAATTACAAACATAATTACAGATGAAGAACATAGTACATCAGTAGACATCTAGAATCTTTATCATCTGTGAAGTACATAACAGACATTAATAATTATATTTATATTTCTGATGTTTTAAATCCCTTTCAGTCCTTGTAGACTCCTGTACATGGAAAAGTTTCACATACACTACAGACACAGACATGAGGTCTACATGGATGACTTTCTGCTTGTTAGATCACTCTGCCTGGGTCATTTGCATAAGATTCACCTGCTTATTAGGTAATTTGCATTACACAGAACTTTCCTTGTGTGTGCTTGCATGCCGCTAAGCAGCGCTTACTGAATCTAAAAGCGCTACAATGCATACACAAAAAAAAATGTGTAGGCTTTAATGAATTCCACCCATAGCTTTGTTAAGCCCACATACATGTCAGGGCTGAAACCAGTGGTGTTTCTTTATTTACTTAAATCTCAAGGAATGATGACACATGAGCAAAGACTATCATAATAATTACTATTCACTTCATTTTACATTACTAGCATAAATATTAGATTCCTGTGGCATTTACCTTACTAATTTCAAGAGAGAAGTACAACAAACTAGTATTACACTTTTACCTTGCTAGCAATTAATACCTCTTCCATTCAAATGCATCGACTACTTAAAAAACATTTGAGCTGATGTAAAAGTTTGCTATATATGCTAAACTAGAAAACAAAGGATCAAAACTAGACTAGCTATTACAACAGCCATAAGATGCCTAGCCATATAACCATTAAAACATTCACACCTACCTTTTCAAGTACTTAATAGCACTAACCTCCCAAAGTAAGCAGGTTTGTACTTGATAGCGCTGGTGTAAATCCATGTCTACCCATTCAGTCATCAAGTCTAGTCTTAAAAGTAGTCAAAGTTTTATTTTGTTTTACCTGTAGGGGTAACTTGTTCAATAGGCTATGAATACATTGAATTAGGAACCACTCTCTTCAGTGAGTATAATTTATTTATTGGTGTAAACTTAAATTTATAGTGTTGTGTTTGTAGAACCACTGGCCTTGCATAGAAAATGGGTAGTTAAATAAGACTGCTTCTTGCATAGCTCAAAAAGCAAGATGCATATCACCTTGGAACAGGCTGTAGGCTGCTGAGTATAAGGAGTATTGTTCTGACTGATTGGGTGATTTGAAGGATTTAAGGCCTTTAATTTTGTTGCTGTAGTATCTTTGTGGCCTTTCCAGTTGAGCAATATGGTTGGATGTATGCATACCAAAGAAGGCAATGTATTCAGTGATGGGTTTGATAAGTGAAGAATACAGTCATAGGATGACTTCTTTGGATCTTGAAAATATTCTTGAATTCTTGAAACTATAATACTTGGAGACTTAAATATAGACTGGCAACTCATAAGTTCCACTACCCCCACTGAATCCATAAACTTGTACAACTTCAAACAATTAATAACCACACCTACTGAAACCATTTAAACTTCAAGGAGATACTCAACATTAGATTGGACTCTTACAAACAAACCAGACAAACTGACAAAAGTAGGCTGCCTCTCAGATAGCATAAGTGACCGCATACCAACATATCCTATTAGAACTCACCATAACCAAGATAAACATATTATCTATAATCAAATATAAAATTAAAACAGTTTCAGTAAAGGTATTTTCAATGAAACACTAAAATATATAACTAAAATGTACTTAGAAGAGAACACTTTAATAACTTATTCTTACAGACATTAAATAATGTAGCACCAGTATATAATAAAATAGTAAAGTCCAACCGTGCACCATGGCTGACAAAGGAAACAAAAAAAATCATGATAAAAAGGGATAAAGCCTGGAAAAAAATGGTATAAAAATAGAACTCAAAATGCCAGACTGCAATTTAGACATCTTAGAAATCTTGCAAAACTGTATATCAATCAGGATAAGCAAACAAACTATACAAACCTACACAATAAACACATAAACAACCCCAAACTACTCCAACTGGCAAGACCACTAGTCCCTCTCCAAAAACAGACAATACAACAGACTCCCAATACAGTTTAATTCCTATTTTATACAATCAATATTATCTCTCTTAGAAGGTAATACAGCTGCCCACCTCACTCTACCCCTAGTTAATCAAAACCATCTACAGCTCTTCAATTTTAGTCCAGTACCTATCTCACTCATAAAGAAGTTGTTCCTTAAACTAAAAACTACTTCTGTAGCTGTAGATCACTGCCATCAGACTATCTGAAACTGGTTGCAGAAGTCATAGCCTTCCCTCTGTCCATATTAATTAATAGGTCCATAGCAGAAAGATACATCCCATCATTGTAGAAAACATCCTACATCATATCACTGCACAAAGGCAGTACATCTACTGAGTTTAATAACTACAGATTGATAGCGATTCTCTACCCCCCCTCTCTATAAGCACAGATGGGAGAGGCCACAAGATGCCCTTAGGCTCCATGACTGGCCACAGCAAATACAGTAGTCCAGAATGTAGGAGGATTTAAGTTGTGTTATAATTACCATCTGTACTCACAATGCTCTCAAATTAATCAATGTCTGTATGACCTCAGTGAAAAACATTGGAAATGGAAATCAAACTAGAAAGATTCTTATTCCAAATGGCCCTCTCCAGTTCAGTAAATGAATGGATAGCTAGTAGAATCCCCTTAAGAAATTGTTGAATTGTTCAACAATAATTTTCTAAATATATGGAGAACTAACCTTTCTATTTCTAATTCAACATCACATTCAGGACCAGGAATCTGACCCATTATTCAGTCTGAATATTTCATAGTATCCTTAGGAAAAGTTAAAAAGACATGCTCCATTGGAGCAGACAGTTTCTACTCAATAAGATATCCCAATAATTAGTTTACCCACTAGCTTAAATTGTCTAATGAGATACTGGAAAGTGGAGAAGTCCACATATATAGTATTAAGTCAGTTGTGAATTATATTGGCAAAGGTGATGACAGACATGATGCCACCAGTTATTGTCATGTTAACCTGACATCTATAATTTGTAAATATTTTCAATATTGCCTGCTTAAACAGATAATAAGGAATAACAAGGTATGGGCTTAATACTGATCAAATTCAATTTGACTTTATAAATGGACATTGAACTTAGGTTTGCCAGACTTAGTTCTATTAAAGAATTTTAAAATTAATGGATCAAGGTAATGGATGTGCATTTTTCCAAAATGGCTGCGCACTGATCAGCAGTTTAATTTCAGCTCACCCAGTGTGAAAAAATAAACTGAAAGACAATGGCCAAGTATTCAAAAACTTTTAGTAAACTCAATTACTGGCTAGCAATACACTGCCTGGATACCAACAGAGAATAACTTAAGAGAGTCTGAAAGAAAATCAACTAGAAAAGGTGAAGAAAAAACATTAACTGGGCAGAATCCTGCAGCTTTTCAGCAAAAAGCAGCTTAAGCTTCAATTTTGGTGCAAGACATGGTTTCCAGTATATCAACTCAAATAACAAAAGGCTGAAAAAAGTGGGAGAAGCTTTAAACAAATATTCAGATGTGCTAAGAAAACTGCAAGAAAAAGCTGGTTAACTATTGTACTACTGAAGATGAAATGTTTCAGAAAATGAACAATTATAAGAATGATCATATACAGAAAATTTGAGATCTTGTGGTGTACCAGAGAAACTAGAAGGAACAGACTGTATTAATTTTATGAAGGCACAGATAACCAACTGGGCTGGTATTCCACAACATGATCTGTGAATTGAAAGAGCACATCATGTGGATGTTCAAACCTGGCCATGAGAAAGCAGTTAAGACTTGTATTAGTAAAGATGTAATCCTACTAATAGAAAGAGTTGATCCTGAAAAAATGTGGTAAAAGGGCAAAATATTAAAAGGTGTTGACAGTAGAGTTTTTTGTGGGAAATGATTATTCACTGTATAGCAGGCTGAAGATAAACAAATTTATCCCAGTAAAAAGGGAATGTTGAGAGACAGTTGTGAGATTCAAGATGCTATATCTAGCTGTTTTCAGAATTCTTTTTCATGGAGGATCAAAAATCATTTTTTGATGCAGAACAGGTTAAGGGGGAAATACAAAAGTTTGTACACAAAAAGTAAGCCATCAAGCAGAAGAGGACTCTACTTCTCATTCTTCTGATAATAAAGCACATGGAAAGACTTTGCAAATGAAAATGCTTGAGAGACAAAAAAAGCACTGGAGATGACTAAAATATCAGGAATACATTGGAATTAAACTGGAATCTTGGGTTGGGAGATGCAGATGAAAAGGAAGAAGACAAGCAAAATGAAAATTAGTGAATAAATGTAAAATTGCACAGCATCCATTGCATTTATGAAACATAATTGTACAATAAAAGTAGAAATAATTGGCTTTTGTTGACTCTGTTAAACTTATTGGGCACTGAATATTTGAAAGGACACTAAAGAGAAATGAAGGAAAATCTTAATTTTAAGTAAAACAATTTCTGTTCATAACAGTATTTCCTTAAAACTTTTCATGATATAAACTGAATGTTTTATAATAAAGGCATTTTAGTTATTATTGTAAGTGATAAAGATACTGAAGTAAAAAGGTACCTTTACTCTTTTTTTCTTTTTCAGTATTAAGAAATGCAGACATTACAATGCAAAAAGAGAAAAAAGGCTAGACAAAAAACATGTTCAAGTTAATAGGCTGTATATTTAGGTTGTTTTGGAGTGGATGAGATGAAAAAGTACACAGATCATATTATGTGTAGTGCTGATAAGTTTGTTCTTACTTTTGCATAGGTGAATGACTGGATCAAGAACCTTGGCTTAATCTAATATGTTGTAAGTGGAAATGAGAACACTGAATGTATTGAAATGTTTTCCTTTTCACAATAAATGTTACAGCTTGTCTTTAGAAGCTTGCAGCTGAGGACTACATTTTATATGCTTACATTTCCATTGAGACAAGCTGATTATAGAGCAATAAAAAGTAAAAGGACTGGTGTCTTCAAGGCTACAAGTTAATGCTTTCTGAAAGCATGCATGTTGTTTTTCTCATCTGAGAGGGGGGAAGATAAAAACAATTAATGTAAGTAGGAATACAGGGAGTAACATACATTTTAGCATGGATAATCTCAACTTAGGGCTAGATAAGGCCTATGATTGTAGCTGTCTGTTTGTGACAATTGCTCCTTTTAGGAGGATTAAACTTCATTATTTGAAGATGCACATATTTTTGTGTGTCTGTATTAAGTTAACAGGTTATTGGGATGTTCTGAGGGGTGTGCTTGAGAGTTTTCATTAAAACAAAAGGTCTTGTAAAATGTATCATAGGTTTAAATGGAAATGATAAGTAAAAACTGTAAAAGTAATCAGCCTGCCAAACATTAGTGTAGCACAAAAGATTGAAAGAGACTTTAAAAAACTGTCATGCATATATAATAGTTGGGAATAGTGACTTCTTATTATAATAGTGACACTTTGCTTATCATCTTGGAAGGTGAATGGTCTTATATGTATAGTTAAAAAGGACAAAATATTTAATTATATTAAGAAATGCAGAGTGCAAATAATGCTACAGAAGACAAATTTGGAAAGAACTGAACATGTGAATTTATTAAAGAAAAGACTTCAGGATGGATATTCAGCAGAATATTAGTGAGGAAGCAAAACTTGAGTGCTTATACTAATTGCTAGCAGAGTTCCAATACTGAAAAGTGAGGGGAAAAAAGATAATATTGGTAGATTTGTGGTAGCAAGGGGATACTGGCAAAGGATGAGGAGTATGCTGTCATGTATTTATATTCCATCTAAAACTGCTGTTATGGAGCTTAAGAAAAATGTGGGTGAAATAATTAGCATTTAGCTGGGAATACTACTTGTAGGTTGGGACTGGAATTTGATCATGCACCAATAATAACTAAGATAAAAATGCAGGGTAATGAAATAAAAACTAGACACTGGCACTTCCCCACCTACCTGTTAAAATGAGAGAAATTTAAGGAATGGATAGTAGAAATTATTCATGAGTTATTACAGAAGATATAAAGTACTCCAGAAGATATAGCTGGTGAGTAGGATAAAATGAAAGTGGAGTTTAAAAATATGGTAGCGATAAAATAAAAAGAGATATGGTTAACAAGTAACTAAAATTATTTAGAGAGGGTGACAAAGATTAAATTATTGCAGTATAAAAGGAATCTCACAAAGCAATAAGTAGTTCAAAGCCATGGAGAGGATCATAATGGAACTCATAAATAAAGACATAGGGAACTTGCAGACTTTGGATCCAACCCAGTTTGGCTTTGTCAAAGGCAGATCATGCCTTTTAAACTTGGTTGACTTTTTCGAGACAGTCACCAAGGCCATTGATGAGGGAAAGGCAGTCCATACAGCCTACCTCGACCTGGCAAAGGCCCTCGACACAATACCCCACTCAGGTATCATCGAAAAACTCATCAGCTTGAATGTAAACCCATACATCACAAGATGGGTTGCAAACTGGCTAAGTGACAGAACCCACAGGGTCAGAGTTGCTGGAGCCATGTCAGACTCAAAGCCTGTCACAAGTGGTGTCCCACAGGGCTCAGTCCTGGGTTCACTCTTGTTAGGCATCTATTTTTCTGAAGTACAAGCAAACACAGGAGGGTTATGGCTGACAAAGTTTGCAGATGACTGCAAACTGGGCACCATAGTCGAAAACACATCTGACACAGATATCCTTCAGAAGGGCCTCGCAGAAACGGATAACTGGTGCCAGAGCCATGACCTAAAGTTAAACGCCAAGAAATGCATAGTCATACCCTTCGGGAAAAACAAGGTTACCCCTAGCTACCATATAGGTGGCAATCCACTGAGCACAGAAGAAGTCATCAGGGATCTGGGGACCCAGGTTGACAGTAGCCTTTCATTTGACACTCATGTTGCTAAAGTAGTTAGGAAAACCTTCTACATTGCCCACCTGATCATGAAGGGATTCACATCTAGATCAAGGGAGGTCATCGTCCGCCTGTACTCGTCACTCATTAGACCTATGAGTGAGTACAATGCCCCATTCGAATGTATCTGACCCGACACCTGCAGCAGCTGGAAAGGCCCCAAAAGTTCCTCACCAAAAGGATAAAGGGTCTCAAAAATATGTCTTATGCTGCCCGACTGAAAGAACTCCAGCTCTATTCAGTCTCATACCGCTTGCTCAGAGGTGACCTGTGCCTGACATATAAGGCCATGTCAAACCCAGATTTGATGAATATGCTTCACCTCAAAAAATCTAGATCCCTCAGAACCACAAGGGCGGAAGACTTAAACCTTGACACGGTTATTAATAGAACGTGCTGGAGGGACAGATTCATCACCCAGAGACACCCTATGCTGTGGAACAAAATCCCGGTACATGTGAGGCAGAGCACCTCGCTGGCCTTGTTCAAGAGGAATCTTGACCAATGGATGGGAGATCGCAGATATACCCCAGGGATTACTTCAGTGTCACAGCTTGACAGAGGCACAGCAAAATAATAGGCATAGTTTTATTCAAACTAAAGGGGTGGCGAAAGCCACATAACTATGGGCTAGGCTTATAAATGCCCTTGGGCAGATAGCCTAGTATGAACCTATGAACCTATGAACCTATGTACTATGCTCAAGAGAAAATAAGGGCGTACCTGGATAATATGCAAGAGTTTAGAAAGATTGCTGTTAAGCAACTGTTACTCCAGAGCACAAAAACTTTAACCACAATGACTTACAGAGGGCAACAGAAAGTAGAAAATGGTTATTGCAAAACTTAAGGATCCTTTCAAAAGAAAAATAATCGGAGATCCAGTATGGGTATTAGAGATATTTTGGAAAGTATATGAACATTTGTATAAAATAGAGAAATAAGGAAATAAGGAAATGCACAAATGGAAATATTTATGGAAGACTTAAATATGCCAAGGTTAGAGGTAGATGAGGCTCAGCAAGTATGGTTAAATAGGATGAGATGAGACAAAAACAGTGATGTATAACTAATCTACAAGAAAGTCTCCAGGAATAGATGGCATTCTGGTAGAGGTTTGGTAGCTAGGAGGGAAGAAAGTGATAAAAATCTGCAAGTTTTGTTTAACAGTATTTTAAAAGCAGGGAAGGCACCAACATCCTGAAAGACATCTGTGGTATCTATAATACCTAAAGACTGTAAAGGCACATCTTATCCCCCTTCATATAGGCCAATTTAAATTTTAAACCATGACTATAAAGTACTTTTGTCTATAATGGCAAAAAGAATGGCACATCACAGGACTAGCTTAGTCCTGCATGGGAGTAGACATTTAGGGGCAGAACGGCAGTGCACCATGCATATCAATGAAGACGTACTGCCTGAGCTCCTAAACAGACACGGAGTGTGTATGAGTGCAGGGGGGGGGGTGTCTGAGAGCAGAGCTCTCAGAATATACGCGCCCCTGCAATCACGAACAGCAGTTTAGGAATAAAAATGAGCGAGACCACTCATAGGTGTTTGCATACCCCCAGAAACATCCCTTCAAGTTTACAAGAGCAATAGTTAAAACATTAAATATAAAGAATTTTTTTTAATGAAACAGATTAAATTTAACTATAGGTGTGCAGGTTTGCCCATCACTTAGCTATGGTTAATTGGCCTACTCTCTTTTACGCCTCTCCTATCTTCACCAACTTCAAGAAAACTAACCTAAACAAACTAGCATCCTGCTGCAATAACATTGCCCGCTTTGCCACTGGTAAACCTTTTAGAACCCATCACTGCCTCAATTTGAAACACTTAGGCTGGCTGGAACTACAAAACTATCTTATTATCTCACAACTCACTATTGCCCACAAACTACTGTACCAACCTAATAACACCCCTATACTATCACAACTTTTACTCCCTTATAACAATCTCACCTCTCTTCATTCCTCTTGTAAACTTATGACCAAACCCATAAAGGCCCACAACGTAGCTGGTGACTCTCTATTCACCAACACTGTAGGCAGAGCATGGAATTTGCTGCCTAAAGAGTTAACTTTAATCTCATCCCTACCTCTCTTCAAACAACAAATCAAACTGTACTTCCACAACCACTGGCTTTGTTCTTGTAGTACTCCAGAGTAACTTCCTTCTCCCCACCCTCTCTTTACCTTTAACCCTTCTTTTTGCTTAATATTTAGCATCTACCCTGTTTCTTTTCCCTTGCTGTCCTACTATGCTCTCACCTACTTCTCCCATTCTCTCTCAACTCCTCTTGACTGTCTTCCTTCTTTTCCTCTCTCAATTCCTGACGCCTGTCCCTTCCCTATTATTTATCTCACATTCTCCTTCTACTTCTCTACCCCTCTGAGCTTTAACTGTTATCTCTATGGCAGATGCCTTATTGCATAACCTTTATGTACTAGGTAAACTGCTTTGAAACTGACCGAACTTTATGTATGATCTCTAACTGTTTGAGTTCCTTAATGTATGTTGATTTTATTAACAAGTTGATTTTTATTTCTATTTTTATTGTATGTCTTTATCAACAACAAGTCTATTCTTGTATGTATTGTGTGGAGCTTTTCTCCCCGGGCCTCTACTGAAAATGGACATATATCCAGCTAGACTAGCCCGGTCAACAAATGTAAAATAAATAAAAATAAATGAATGTAGCTTAAATGGCACAAGAGGATAAAAAGCAAGATATATAGAAATGAAGCAGTACAGCAATAGTGTAGTGGGCAGAGCATTTTCCTTACCGTCATTCCCAGTTCGAGTTCCAATACAGTACATTCCATTTTCCATGTCAAATCACTTTATGACCAATTTTTTGTTACATAACCTACTAAATAACATATATTTGTGAACTGGAGAACTGCATTAAATGCAGATGTGACATGTCATTGTCATAATGTTGTAAAGTCCACAGATAATCACAAATGCCACATACAGTATACGTACACAGGATTCAGGGATACAAATGGAAGTTAAAATGTATAATGAATGATAAATCCATACAGTTTCCAAATCCACCACCTTCCCAAGAAACATTTGACATTACTGCGTGGTGGTAAGTGGGAGTAAGGAATAGTAAGCAAGAGTAAGCATATTTAAGGAGTAATAAGTGAGTTTAAGCCCATTTGTGCAGGGGTATGCAATGTGCACACAGGTTAAGCAATATTGAAGCTAACTCTCTGTAAGCATATTTAACCGAAGGTTAGCATTGTTTACCCTTGCGCAAACCCGCGCAAACCCACGTACAATTGCATAAAAGTGATTTAATTACTCTGTATGCAACAGCTGCTGTCCTGGCCAGTAACAAAATAAACAGCCTTTGCAAGGCTTGAACCCAGGACCCTGTACACTATAGTCACAATAGTTAACCCCTAAGCCATCACAGCAGTACATAAGACTGAGGTATCAACAAACAGATCCTCACTACAGGAAAATCAAACTGAACATGTGAAAGGAATCTATATACAGTTTTATGTTGTATAACCTACAACATAACATAAATATGTGAACTGGAGTACTGCAGTAAGCTCAGATGTGAGGTGTCATTGTAATAAAGTGTTGAAATCCCCTAATAAACACAAGGACCCCATACAGTGTACGTACACATGAATCATGGATACCAAACACATATATAACATGTAATGAATAATAAATCAATGCCAAAAAGCAAATATAATGCAAATTAAATATTAAGCAATGCTAAGGATTGCACAGCCCAGCTTAGTAGGTGTAAGCAATGTGTAGGCCAGCTAACTCAGTCTGCCCATTGGTATACCCCTTTAAGCAATGCCAACCTTAGTTAAGCAGGTTTGCCCATAGCTTAGCATTTTCAAAACCATCCAATCACGGAAAAGTGTGGGAAACCAGCCCTATTTAAACCCAACAGGTGGGAATACATCTCATAACTGGTTGCAGCTTCCTCCTCTAGGCACTATGTCTGGAATGGGAGTGGGTGTGCACTTTCAGGCACAGCGCTGGGGCATCCAGGAGTCCAGATTCATGGCAGGACACCTTGTGAAAGACACTGACTAGAGACTGCTGCAGGGGCAGTACCAGGGTTCCCAATACAAAGCGGAAGCATGGAACTGCCTCGCCCATGACCTCACCAGTACCACTGGCATACCCTGAACTGGTGAGCAGGTCAGGCATCACTATGCCAACCTGAAGCGGAGGAAAGGGGATCTCTTGGATCAGTAGATCCAAGCGGCTAGGAGGACAGGGGATGTCCCAGCCATGTGTATGTCAGTCCACTACCTGTTTAATAATTGCCAGCTCATGTATATTATGGATTGGTATGGCTAAATATTCCTCTTATGTCTTTCACAGTGGCAGATGAGCGGGTTGAAAACCAGGAAGCCCATGCCTGTAGACTGCAGCGGTTGCAACACAAGGCAGGTTAGTAATACTCTTGCATGTACTGTTATAGGAAATAAATCTAAATATAGTAGTAAGTTAATTTCCTGTATAAAACCTGTATTGTTTAAAGCATGTACTGCACACACCAGAGAATATGGCAGAAAGAGTCTCATATAGGTTGTATGTAAATAAAAGCATAATAGCCTGAAAATAAAGGTCTAACTGCTGGACTGTATACGTTTACTCTGGTATCATATGGTAATGTATAGTTGCAATCACTTAATAGTACTGTTGTATTAAGCACTGTTAACAACACTATGCTACATAAATAAAATGTGCAGGAATGTCTGTATATGACTGTTGTAATCCCAAGAGGTCATATAGTACAAATGAGAGAGACTTAGACAGAAAACAGTGAAAAAACAGACAACAAAATCCAAATAGCACACTCAACTGCGATGTGAACTGTTGTTTTTCGTTTTTTTTTTTTGCACACACAGGCATGGTTCGAATCCTGGGAGTGGTAGTAGACTGTATGCAGAATCATACCCCACAACTGTACAAATATGTCCAGAATGTCCAGTAAATCGGCTCAAATCTGCTGCCTGTCACCCTGTCCCCCTGGCAAATCAGTGGGATGATCCTGGACATTTAAGCAGCAAACAATATATACAGCTGATTGTCAGACATCTATAAGAACAAACCTGTCACTCTAGCAACTCCCCAAAATGTTATAAGAGTAATTATCCAAGTATGTCCCATCTCCATCCTCATGTTGTCAAACTGTGACCAGAGTATGTACTGTAACAGAGTGAGATGTTTGTGCATAATACTAATGTGGAATCTGGTAATCTGTGTGGCAACATTCAAGTAGTGCTAACAAACAATGTACCCACAGGTCTGTCAGATACGAACACTGTGCCTCGAAATAAAAGGTTGATATCCTGTACTGGTACTGTTTACTCTGGTATTGTATGGCACTGTTAGTGTTGCAGTTGCTCAGAATAATAAGGTACTACTCATCACTGTCACCGACACTGTACTACATAATATAACAGTCTAGGAAATCCTGTATAAGAGTGTTGTAATTATAAGGTCAGAATGTAAAACCACAGGAAAATTATAGACAGAAATCAGACAAGAGATACACAGCAATATCTATTTAGCCCACTCAACTGTGGTGGACAGTGTTTTATTTTTAGCAGACACAGCCATGATTCGAATCCTGGGAGTGGTAGTAAGCTGTATGCAGAATAATACCCCACAAGTGTACAGAATTGTCCAGAATGTCCAGTTAATCAGCCCATATTTTCCAGCTGTTGCCCTGTCCCCCTGGCATATCAGTGTGCTAATCTCTGATGTGTAGGCAGCATTTCATGTCATATAACTGACTGTCAGACCTGTACATATTTGGAAATTGTCAGTGAAAACAAACCTGTCATTGTACAATTCACTAAATCTGCTGCCTGTCACCCTGTCCCCCTGGCAAATCAGTGGGATGATCCCAGACATTTAAGCAGCAAACAAGAGGGCAATAGTTGAAATATGTCCAGGTTCACCTGCATGTGGTGAAGACATGCCCAGAGTGTATCCAATAAGAGATGGACAGGTATGCGCATAACATCAACCTAGAATCTGGAATATGAATAGAAACAGTTAAGTAGTGTTAACAAACAATACCGCCACAGGTATACCAGGTAACAGGTGTATACTGTAGGTAAAACTCAGTTCATGTATATAGTTGTTGACATCCATACCACTGTCCAAACTAAGGTGATAGGGTAGTGTACTAATTACAGATCACAGCACTGACTAGGAAAGTAATGCGAACTACAGGAATATATTAGCTCTAATTGACATCTGTCTCTCCCCCCACCATATCTGCAACAATAAACTAAATATGCAACTCAATTGGTATGTGCTGCATTAAATCTACTGTTGGGACATATGTCTATTGTTGGATAATTATTTAAATTTGTTTCTATGCATGTGCCATGTTGAAATATTCCCACATTGGTGGCATGTTGCCATCAATGTACTTGCATGCTATTGTAATGACCACTGTGGTCCCATATATGCGTGTGCTCTGTTTGCTATGCAACTGTTCCAAATCTGTATCTATGCATGCTGTTATACCTAATCCTGGAATGTGTTGAGTATGACTAGCCCACATATGTTGATAAAATTTAAATACCATAGCAGATTTGGGAAGGCCAGTCCTGGCAGACCCACCTGTCCCATTTCAGCAAGCTGTGGCACCAGGCACTGGCACATCTGGGGCCCAACCCGGGACCTCCTCATCCATTGGTCCTGCACAACCTTCAGGTGGAACCGCTTCAAGGGATGGGGTTCGCCACCCCCCCTGGAAGTGGGCACAGACAGGAACCTGTCACCAGGTCTGGGTTATGGTGCACAGCGAGTGCCACAGGGAGTTCGGAGATCTGCTATGCCAGCTTGAGGGCCATGTGTCAAAACTAGAGGATCAGTCTGGCTTTCCTACTCAGCCCCCAGCACAGCCACCATCGGGGCTGTGATGGTGCAGTGGTGACTGCCCATGGGTGGGGACATGAGTCCCACTGTATCCACTAGAGGGCTCACGGGCTTTCGATTTCCAAACACCTACCCCTATCAAGGTGTTTACCCCCCACATGTGTCATATACCACCCCTGTATGCATCTTGTTTGTCTTGTCTGTTAACCTACCCAACCTACCTACTAACAGTCCTCAACATCCCACTCTCACCTGAAAAAATAAGGGCAACCTGTTCACAAAAAAAATTTTGGCTCATGGATAGCTGTCCGTTTCACACACATTTCCATAATCTGGTCTAATTGGCTTAACAACATACTGTTGCTGTCCTCACACTTCTCTCTTGGGTATGAGTGTCCAAATATATCTCCAAATTCAGTGTATATGCACAGCTGTTGCTGTAGAAGAAATGGGCAGCTATGAATCTTCCATACACCCTTCCTGCACATCCCAAGCTATTTTCCCTACTGTCTTTCCCTCTTCATGCCCCTTTTTCACCACTTTCCTATCAATCCTTTTTCATTTTTTTAAAGAAATTAGCACAGGGGTAAATGGAAGTAAGCACTTTTAAGCAACAGTAAGCGGGTTTAAGCCTGTTTGTGTGGGAGTAAGCAATGCCTACACAGGTTAAGCAATTGAGAAGCTAAATCAGTATAAGAAACTCTAACTGGACGTTAGCAGTGCTTACCTCTGTGCAAACCCACATAAACCCGCTTACAACTGCTTAAATGTGCCTTACTCACTCTGTGTCCAATGGCCCCTGTTCTGCCCTGCAACAAAATAAACAGCCTCTGGAAGGCTCAACCCAAGACCATGCACACCATAGCCAAAGTGATTTACCACTAAGCTGTGCCAGATATACATAACCGCGATGTTTTCACAAACATATCATGCAGCACAGTCATTCAACAGTATAGGAAATGTATTAAAACATGTAGATGTGTGTGTGTGTGTGTGTGTGTGTGTGTGTGTGTGTGTGTGTGTGTGTGTGTGTGTGTGTGTGTGTGTGTGTGTGTGTGTGTGTGTGTGTGTGTGTGTGTGTGTGTGTGTGTGTGTGTGTGTGTGTGTGTGTGTGTGTGTGTGTGTGTGTGTGTGTGTGTGGGTGTGTGTATATATATATATATATATATATATATATATATATATATATATATATATAAATATATATATATATATATATACATATATATATATATATATATATATATATATATAAATATCTACATATATATATATATATATATATATATATATATAGATATATATATATATAGATATAGATATATGTGTCTACATATATATATATATATATATATATATATATATATATATACATACATATATAAAGAGAGAGAGAGAGAGCAATATATATGTAAGTGATTTACCACTAAGCTGTGCCAGATATACATAACCGCGATGTTTTCACAAACATATCATGCAGCACAGTCATTCAACAGTATAGGAAATGTATTAAAACATGTAGATGTGTGTCGAGGGATTAGTTGCTAGTGTCCTCTCCTGCTCAGCTGGTGAACCTGGGAATATTGAGGCAATGTTTCAATTGCCTCATGTACACAGACAACCCTTTCCTCCTCCCACAAAACACAAATACATGCGAGAGATGCAACTATACGGCCAAACTGGAGGCTGAGCTCTCTCAACATAGGACTGGCAAGACCAGTCAGGAGGAGAAGGTTACCACACACACTATAGACCCAGTCTCACATAGTACCATTACAACCTCAAATCATACACATAAACACACAAAGACATACTCGGAGGCTCTGATCAAAAATCTACCAAAACAGCAGAGGCCACCAAAGCAGACACCCAAACAACCACCACCTCAGAACACAACACCGCAACACATAGACCTCACAGTCAGAGTGTCAAACAGTCACAGCCCTTAAGGCCAAACACAATGCCAGACACACTAGTCATTGGTGACTCCATAGTCAGACACACTGATGTCCCGCTCACCAGACTGAGTAAGGAGAAGGTCACAGTAAGCTGCCTGTCAGGCGCTAGAATCCGCCACATAACGCAAGCACTCAGGTCTCTCAACAGCAGGTACAAATATGACTCAGTCATTGTCCACGCTGGTGTAAACGACCTGAGACGTACCTCCTTGGACTACATGAAAAGAGACATTGAGGAGCTCTCTGATTATGTAGCCCAGGCAGGTATGACCCTGACCTTGAGCAGTATCCTACCTTCACCAAGAATGATGCCACAATACAGAGATAAGATGATCAGCTTTAACAA
Organism: Protopterus annectens; assembly: GCF_019279795.1. Lineage (NCBI taxonomy): Eukaryota > Metazoa > Chordata > Ceratodontiformes > Protopteridae > Protopterus > Protopterus annectens. Next base: position 1,806,418,432 of record NC_056726.1, on the reverse strand, counting down.
TTGGCTTAAACACTGGTGTCATTCAAAGGGGATCCAGTATCTGTCTGCCTGGGATGACATGCTGGACAAGCCACGCTGCTTAAGGGACGGCTTGCACCTGTCACCCTGGGATTCGGATATTGGCAAAGGCTCTTGCCACCCCATAGTGCCTTTTTAGGCAAGGCTCAAATTCTAAACCTACCACCCTAGAACACAAAAAGGAAAAAACTAAGGGTAATGCTGCTCAATGCCAGAAGTCTAAATCTCAAAATGCACGCACTCGAGGCCCTTCTCAGTATGGAGAACATCGATGTCTGTGCTGTGACAGAAACCTGGTTCAAGGCTCCTGAGAGCACCCCAGCTATCAGGTTTTACCTCATATCATGCGTTCCGGCCCCAAAATCCGGACAATACCAAGAAAGGAGGGGTATCCATATTCATCAAGGACACCCACACCTCAAGACTGGTGGCAACGCACGATGCATCGGAGACCATCCAGGTGCAATTAACCATAGGCAAGACTGCTCTGCAAATTGTAGCATGTTACAGGCCACCCTCACAAACTCAGGAAACTCACATGGCCTTCCTGAAAACACTAGAGGATAAATGTATCACCAAACACCATCATACTAGGTGATTTCAATTACCCTAATATAGACTGGGAACACTACTCAAGCCCAAACACCCTAGCCCAAAAGTTCCTGGAATTCATAAACTCAAATGCCATGGAACAACTAGTCACCATCCCACAAGAGGAGATAACATACTCGATCTCATCATCACGAACATGGGAGCACAATGTTCAACACCGAAGTATACCCCTCACTGGTGAGATCAGATCACAAACTAATCTCGCTGGAGGTCCTCATCCCACCCCACCTGAAATAAAAAGACCACAGTAAAGAACTTCTCAAAAGCCGACTTCACACTTCTAAAGACTAGTGTGGTCTCCTTTCAGGCCCCGAGCGGCGGAAAACAATACTCAAGCCACTGAATCACTTACAAATGCCTTCTACCAGCACCTGCAGGACTGCATGGATAAGGCAATCCCAAGCAAAACAAAGACTCTTTGTACCAAAGGCAAGCATCCAGTCTGGTGGACCCCAGCCATAAACAAACTCTACAACAAAAGGAGGAAGCTACTACAAGATAGAGCAAAATCCTTAAAAGGTAAGACACCCTTGATCACTATAAGTAAAAAACTAAGAGCTCTCATAAAATCATCCAAAGCAAATTTCGAGAGAAAAATAGCTAAAGACTCAAAAGACAATCATAAGGCCTTCTTTAGCTATGTTAGAAACCTAGGAGGAAACTCCCAGATATGCTCAGAACTAGTTCAAAATGATGTGAAGATTACTGATCCTACAGACATTGCCAACATACTGGCTGACAGGTTCAGTGCAAACTTCTCCCCTCCCCAAAGGAGAGATATCTATACCAAATGAGTGCAGCCCCCCAAACATCTCCAGCGCCCAAGTGAGAACTGCTCTCTCCAAAGCAAAAAACACAGCATCCATGGGACCCGATGGTGTCCCCGGCTGTGTGCTCCACGAACTCAATGAGGAATTAAACCCACAGCTAGGACAGCTGTTTAATCAAAGTCTTACCTCTGGATACGTACCCAGGGAGTGGCGCACTGCAACTGTGGTCCCACTTCACAAAGGCGGTGCCTCCACAGACCCTGGAAATTACCGGCCCATTAGCTTGACAAGCCTTATCTGCAAAGCCATGGAGAGGATCATAATGGACCTCATAAATAAAGACATAGGGAATTTGCAGACTTTGGATCCAACCCAGTTTGGCTTTGTCAAAGGCAGATCATGCCTTTTAAACTTGGTTGACTTTTTCGAAACAGTCACCAAAGCCATTGATGAGGAAAGGCAGTCCATACAGCCTACCTCGATCTGGCTAAGGCCTTCGATACAATACCCCACTCGGGTATCATTGAAAAACTCATCAGCTTAAATGTTAACCCATACATCACAAGATGGGTTGCAAACTGGCTGAGTGACAGAACCCACAGGGTCAGAGTTGCTGGCGCCATGTCAGACTCAAAGCCTGTCACAAGTGGTGTCCCACAGGGCTCAGTCCTGGGCCCACTCTTGTTTGGCATCTACTTTTCCAAGTACAAGCAAACACAGGAGGGTTATGGCTGACAAAGTTTGCAGATGACTGCAAACTGGCCATAGTAGAAAACACATCTGACACAGATATCCTTCAGAAGGGTCTCACAGAAATGGATAACTGGTGCCAGAGCCACGGCCTAAAGTTAAATGCCAAAAATGCATAGTCATACCCTTCGGGAAAAACAAGGTTACCCCTAGCTACCAAATAGGTGGCAATCCACTGAGCACAGAAGAAGTTATCAGGGACCTGGGGACCCAGGTTGATAGTAGTCTGTCATTCGACACCCATGTAGCTAAAGTAGTTAGGAAGTCCTTCTACATTGCCCACCTTATCATGAAGGGATTCTCATCTAGATCAAGGGAGGTCATAGTCTCCCTTTACTCATCACTCATCAGACCAATGATTGAGTACAATGCCCCATTCGGAATGTATCTGACCCGACACTTGCAGCAGCTGGAGAGGCCACAAAAGTTCCTCACCAAAAGGATAAAGGGTCTCAAAAATCTGTCCTATGCTGCCCGACTGAAAGAACTCCAGCTCTATTCAGTCGCCTTACATGCTCAGAGGTGACCTTTGCCTAACATACAAGGCCATGTCAAACCCAGATTTGATGAATATGCTTCACCTCAAAAATCTAGATCCATCAGAGCCACAAGGGCGGGAGACTTAAACCTCGACACGGCTATTAATAGGACATGCTGGAGGGATAGATTCATCACCCAAAGACTCCCTATGCTGTGGAACAAAATCCCGGTACATGTGAGGCAGAGCACCTCGCTGGCCTTGTTCAAGAGAAATCTTGACCAATGGATGGGAGATCACAGATATACCCCAGGAATTACCTCAGTGTCACTGCTCGACAGAGGCACAGCAAAATAATGGGTATAGTTCCCCATACTAAAGGGGTGGCGTAAGCCACAAAACAATGGGCTACTCTTATAAATGCCCTCGGGCAGATAGCCTAGTATGAACCTATGAACCTATGAACCTATGAACCTATATATATATATATATATATATATATATATATATATATGTGTGTGTGTGTGTGTGTGTGTGTGTGTGTGTGTGTGTGTGTGTGTGTGTGTGTATGTGTGTGTGTGTGTGTATTCAGATATATATCTATAGATATAAAAGAGAACATAACAAATACCTATATGACCACAGGCACTGTTAATGGGGGTGATGGGACCCAAGCTAAATACGTCTTGTACATATTGATATTACCCTCCCACACACAGCCAAACAGGTCTGCCATGCAATACAATACCAACTGTTGCAAGTCCCATAACCAGGACCCGATACAACATGGGCACAAGACATTAACAGTAATCCATCCCACCTGTATGATGTCAGGCTGGTATCAATAGCATATCATGCAGTACAGTCTAACTACCATAGGGAATTTACAATGTGGAAGCAATAAACATTTCTAAGATACATACACACACACACACATATATGCAGATACACACATATATATATATATATATATATATATATATATATATATATATGTATATATATGTGTGTGTGTGTGTAACTACACATACACACACAGAGATATGTATAGGAAGATACATATTTAGAGCGTGTACACCATACAGAATAGCCAGTATTCCTACAGTGTCCACCTTATCAAATGGACAGTGTATGGGTCACCCATACAGAGGACAATTGTTTCCTGAAACATATACCCACAGAGAGGTCAAAGGATATAACACCACACACAGGTTTGCATAGATGAGAAAGCTTTATTTGTGTACTGTTACAGGTGCATATGCCATGTCATATAGCTGTTTAGACTTTGAAATACATACATACAGATTAATGCAACTCTCAAACAAATCTTTTAATACAGTAATCCAAAAGCATAACATATGTTGCTGTCCAGGCCAAGGCCTTCAAGTAGTACAACAGTAAAGACAGACTGGGCCACAGGATAACAATCAATCAACAGTAAGTAATGCATACGTATAGTCCAGCAGCCTCTAACTACACTCTGTATGCAATCCCTAGGGGGAAAAGACTTCAGTTGACACAATGGGATGTATCTGTTACATACAAGACATAACTGAAACTATCACAATCACACTGACAAACAGAACAGTCTATATGGCAGGAAGCAGTAGGCCAGCATATTCCCTAGGTGAAATATATGGTAATGTACATCCATATACCTTAAGGCATCTTTCTCATGATATCTCTCACATGTTATAACAGCCTAGGTTATTTATGGTGCATCCCCCCTATAGACTGACTTACAGGGGCATATATCACTGTTACATACACTGACCTCTGCACATGTATTGTGCAGATGAAGCCCACATATATATGGACCCAACCCCACAATATGTGTTGGGGCCACAGCAGCAGTGGAATGATGGCAGGAATGGCAGCATGGCTTAATCACAGGCCACTACATACCAACCCTTGACTGCAGGTCATATGGACAAAGCCTGGTATGTAGGTGGAGGACAGAGGCCGGAACACAGGCCCATATGTGAAATAGTATTGTCATACACTAAGCAAGTTGCTGGTGTTACAGGTTAGTCTGCAGCATGCCCTTAGTCAGGCATATGAAGTCAGAAACACAGATGGATGTAGCCATGTACTGATAGCAGTCAAAACACACACTGCCAGTGATATATCTGACACAAGACTTGTGTGGTGGACAGACAAAATATAACAGGCACACCTCTGGTCATCAGGTGGATAGACCCACAGTTGAGAACTATGCAGACAGACTGCATTCCATGTTAAACTAGTATGTACACACAAACCCTGTAACACTGGTGCTATACAATGCATACAACAACACTACTCACACTCTGTCTGTAGTTCTGGAACCTCATTTGGTTGATTGCCCACAACCAAAGTTAAATATTTGAAGAAACTTTAGTGAATTGTTATATTATTTCTAATTATTTAAAACTGGGCTGAGAGGGTTTTGTGAAAGGCTAAATAATCCTGTTGCACTATATGCTACGGATAATTGCCATGTTTTGTTCTGTGGGCATTGCGTATGTTTTTGAGGTGATTATTTGAAAGGCATACTCTTTGCAGAAGACGACTGCAACTGCAGCACATTACTTAATGGCAGCTGGTTATTACAGTTTGCCTGTCAACTCTACAGGTGTCCAAATTCAGCAGTTACAACCCACTGTAACACTAAAGAAAGAAGGGACATCTGGTGATATTTATCAAGCTCCTTGTTGTTCCCAGTCTGTATAGGTTTTGCCTCTCAACTCTACGGGTGTCCCAATTCAGCAGTTACAACCCACTGTGACACTAAAGAAAGAACAAACACCCAGTGACATTTCTCAAGCTCCTTGTTGTTCCCAGCCTGTATAAGTTTTGCCTCTCAACTCTACGGATGTCCCATTTCAGCAGTTACAACCCACTGTAACACTAAAGAAAGAACAAACACCTGGTGACATTTCTGAAGCTCCTTGTTGTTCCCAATCTGTATAAGTGTATGTACTTGAAAAATCTCTTCACACTTGAAGTTTAAGGTTTGTGTTATCTCATTTCTATTTCTACATATACTGCATTTTTGTTAACCTTGTGGCAAGCACAGCTTACCAGGTTTGCCCCCTACCGGCCCCTTCTCTCTTAACTCCCTGCCTAAAGTAGCTTGGACTTTCACAAACTTCTACTCCATTTGTAATCTTAGTACTTTTAGAGGGGTAAGACTCCAAATCTGTAAAGAACCCACATTTCTGTTCAGCAAAAAGAAAAGAAAAGAAAGAATAAAGTAAACAATCTATCTGTTTTATGTTAGTTTAGATTGTTTTTGTAGCACCAGTCATGTACCTTTCCCGGCTTAATTACATGCCCCACCCCCAACCAATTGGATCCAGCCAAAGGTTTCATCTATACTACCTGGTGTGCGGTGCTATCTTCAAATAGCTTCTTCTACCTCCAGTACTGTTAGGATGGCCTAGGCGACCGATAATGCTGTGCTAGCCAAGTAAGTGAATTCAATATTTCTACACCTTTTGTCTACTCTGGTACGTATGTGAATGAATAGTTTGCCTGCTACATTGTTCTAAATAACATATGTAGTGTTTTTTGTAAAAGCGACTTGTTTGCTATTTTCTAACACTGCCTAGTCTTCTGCTCCCCATATTAACTGCATTTGTGCAGGATGCCTTTTCCCAAGAGGTAGTATTTACTTATATCTCGATTGCAAAGTGTCCTAATTTCTCCGATCATGGTATGGACTTTGTAGTCGCATACGCTTCTTGCTTGCAGCATAACGTTGTATCTTAAAGTGTCCCCTGCCTATTACCTGCCAACTGCATGAACAATTTGTATCCTCGGCACAGTTGCCCAAAGGTTTAACCAAAATAGTTTGCCTCTAATCTGTACAGGGGTGCATTTATATTGTTTGTAGACAGGCAATTTAAAAGCCTGTGTTTATTCCAGTCTGTACTGGGATGCATTTATACTGTTTAAGATGGGAGATCTTAAAGTCTGTAAACTACTGCTCGCTGATAAATCATGACACATCATGTTTGCTGTAATCTGTACTGTGCTACATTTATTCTGTTGAAAACCGGCAATTTAAAAGCTTGCAGGCTACCGCACGCCAGCCATTTATACTATATTTTTATTCTGAATACGGGCAATTGTAGGCTGCTGTATGCTGAATTAATGTTACAAAGCAGCCACTACCAAACTCACCCATTCCAGATTTTTGTACAATATAAGTCACACCTCATTGTACAACAGATTGTCTGCTAACTTGGCCATTCTTTAAATGAACGCTGAGACGTTTCTTGCTCGCACATGCATACTAATAAGGCAGTTATAGGATTCTACCCTGTACTGAGTGCCAAAGATATTTTTTATCCAGGTTGTTATTTGAGCAATTTATCTTCATTGAGATGCAGTTCTTTGTGCAAAAGCATTACCTGTTTCCTAGAAAGCACGCTATAATTGATTTCTGTCACAATATAACCCATGTATTAAATGTTTAACCGTATGGCATTTAACTGGTGTTTTCTATAACATTGCATAGTTTCCTAAATATTTCTAAGCAGTTAATTACATATTACGTAGCAAATGTGTCAATGAAGCTCTGTATAATCAATCTAATTACTTACTTGTGTAATTGTTGTTTTTCACAATGCACAGTTCTGATTTAAGAAGCATGTATTAGCATAGTACTGTCTAACCTGTATACATTAATCCTAATTTTCTCTTGTTTGACTGCATATTATGGCTGTCCTCCCATACCTCAAAGTCAGGAATCCCACTCGGCTTTCCTAAAAACATTGGAGAACATGAAGATCTCCCCGAACACCATTATATTGGGTGACTTCAACTACCCAAACATAGACTGGGAGCATTACTCAAGCCCCAGCACCTTAGCCCAAAGGTTCCTGGAATTTATAAACTCAAATACTATGGAACAACTAGTCACCACTCCCACAAGAGGGGAAAACATACTAGACCTGATCATTACCAACATGGTGACTCTATGCTCCATACCAGAAGTATATCCCTCATTGGTAAGATCAGACCATAAATTAATTTCACTGGATATCCACATCCCGACCCCACCCCCAGCCCAGAAAACCACAGTGAAAAACTTCTCAAAAGCGAACTTCACACTTCTCAAAACCGTAGTGGAATCCTTCAAGGCCCCAGGGCCAGTGGAAACTACGGCCCAAACTGCAGAATCCTATATAAACGCATTCTACGGACATCTCCAGGAATGCATGGATCATGCTATCCCAAACAAAATCAAGACCCAATCATCCAAAGGCAGGCGTCCAGTCTGGTGGACCCCAGCCATAAATAAACTGTACAACAGAAGGAGGAAGCTACTACATGATAGAGCAAAATCCCTAAAAGGGAAGGCATCTCTGATCAGTACTAGCAATAAATTATGATCCCTCATAAAATCCTTCAAGGCTAGCTTCGAGAGAAAAATTGCACAGGACACTAAAGACAATCATAAGGCTTTTTTCAGTTATGTTAGGAACCTGGGATGCAACTCCCAGACTTGTTCTGAGTTGATTCTAAACGACAAAAAATACACTGAACCCACAGACATTGCCAATATCCTGGCAGACAGGTTCAGTGCAAACTTCTCCACCCCCTCCCCCCCAAAAGAGCAAGTATCTATCCCGGCAGAGTGCAGCCTCCCAAACATCTCTGATGCTCAGGTGAAGGCCGCCCTCTCCAAAGCAAAAAACGCTGATTCCATGGGACCAGATGGCATCCCGGGTTGCATCCTACATGAACTCCAAGAAGAACTAATCCCTCAAGTAAAACTGCTGTGCAGTCTCAGCCTCACTACAGAATATGTGCCCAAAGAATGGTGTACAGCAACAGTGGTCCCACTCCACAAAGGTGGCGCCTCTGCGGACCCTGGAAACTATCGACCCATAAGCCTGACTAGCCTAGTCTGCAAGGCTATGGAGACGATCATCATGGAACTCATAAACAAAGACATTGGGGACTGACAGATACTAGATCCTACTCAATTTGGCTTCGTCAAGGGCAGATCCTGCCTTTTGAACCTGGTCTACTTCTTCGAAACAGTCACCAAGGCCATAGATGAAGGGAAGGTAGTCCACACAGCCTATCGGGACCTCGCAAAGGCATTTGACACAATACCCCACTCGGGCATCATAGATAAGCTATCCAGCCTAAATATAAACCCCTATGTCACAAGATGGGTCGCAAACTGGCTCAAAGACAGAACCCACAGAGTCAGAGTTGCTGGAGCCATGTCAGACTCGAAATCGGTCACAAGTGGCATCCCACAGGGTTCTGTTCTGGGACCTCTCTTGTTCGGTATTTACTTTTCTGAGGTACAGGCCAATGTGGGAGGACTATGGCTTACCAAGTTCACAGATGACTGCAAACTGGGCGCCATAATTGACTCTCCAGCTAACACAAACATCCTTCAAAAAGGTCTTGCAGAGACGGATAACTGGTGCCAGAGCCATGGTCTAAAGCTAAATGCCAAAAAGTGTATAGTCATACCCTTTGGCAAAAACAATGTGCCCACAAATTACCACATAGGTGGTAACCCATTAAGTACAGAGAAAGTAATTAGGGATCTGGGGACCCAAGTTGATAGCAATCTCTCCTTTGACAACTACATTGCCAAAGTGGTTAGAAAGACCTTCTACATAGCCCACCTCATCATGAAAGGATTCACATCTAGATCAAGAGGGGTAATCGTGCCCCTTTATTCATCTCTCATCAGGCCCATCATAGAATACAATGCCCCCTTTGGGAGGTACCTTACCCGACACCTGCAGCAATTAGAAAGACCCCAAAAGTACCTCACCAGGAGGATCAAGGGACTCAAACAGATGCCATATGCTGCTTGGTTAAAAAAACTCTAGCTCTACTCAGTTGCATACCGCCTACTTCGAGGCGATCTATGCCTGACATATAAACCTATGTCCAACCCAGAATTAATGGACATGCTCCACCTCAGTAAATCTAAATCCCTTAGAGCAACGCACTCGAGGGACTTGAACCTCAGCACAGAAATAAATAGAACATGCTGGAGGGACAGATTCATAACCCAGAGGCTCCCTTCGCTCTGGAATAGAATTCCAATTCATGTTAGGCAGAACACCTCACTGACTCTCTTCAAGAAGAATCTTGATGAGTGGATGGAGGATCATAGGTTTGTCCCAGGGATTACTTCCGTGTCACTATTAGACAGAGGCACAGTAAACTAAACTTTAAAAAGGGTACAGTATACTCAAATCAAGGGGTGGTGTAAGCCAAACACAATTGGGCTAGGCTTATAAATGTCCCAGGGCAGATAGCCTAGTATGAACCTATGAACCTATGAACCTACCTCCACTCTTACCTCCCACACACCTCCCTTAGTGCTACTAATCCCACTGTACCAACTGTGTGTATTTCTACTTTACCTGCAGTTTGCCTCGCAACTCTACGGGTGTCCCAGTTCAGCAGTTACAACCCACTGTAACACTAAAGAAAGAATGAACACCTGGTGACATTTCTCAAGCTCCTTGTTGTTCCCAATCTGTATAAGTGTATGTACCTGAAAATCCTCTTCACACTTAAAGTTTAAAGTTTGTGTTATCTCATTTCTATTTCCACATTTGCTGCATTTTTGTTAACCTTGTGGCAAGCACAGCTTACCGGGTTTGCCCCCTACCAGCCCCTCCTCTCTTGTCTCCCTGCCCAAAGTAGCTTAGACTTTCACAAACTTCCATTCCATTTGTAATCGTAGTACTTTTAGAGGGGTAACACTCCAAATCTGTAAAGAACCGCATTTCTGTTCAGCAAAAAGAAAAGAAAAAAAAAGAATAAAGTAAGCAATCTATCTGTTTTATGTTAGTTTAGATTGATTTTGTAGCATCAGACTTGTACCTTTCCCGGCTTAGCCCCACTCCGTTTGCCCTCGCTGCACTTGGGCTCACTCTGCTCCCCTACCCTACCCCCTTTCTCACCCACCCCTGCTATCCTTTAACCTATACCTAACCACAGCTCCACCCCCTAGATTCCTTCACCCCAATTACTCTATTCTTAACCCCATCCACTTCCAAACTTCCTATTCCCTGTTTAATCCCCTTTCCTCCCTGTATCTCATTGTACCCTCTCTCTTACACTTCTTTCACTTCTCCACCTCTGCACATTTACCTTTTGTCTTCTGCTTACATACCTTGGCCTTGGCTTCAACACCAACCAAGTGTCTACAACTACCTTCTGTGGTTTCTCCTTACTTGCCTTAACTCCAAAATCAATCCACATCTGTCTATAACATTATATAATTTTTCTATATATGCAACACCTCCATTATTTCTGTCTACAACATTATATATTTTTTTCTGTATAAGCAACACCTCCATTACTTTCTAGCTCATTTTCCACCTTTACCACCTACTCTCATGTAAACGTACACTTATCATAATACTACAGATCTCCTGGTAAAATCTTCCTTCACTTACCTCTCCCTCCTTACTAAATCTCTCTCTACTACAGCATAAGTCCTACTGAATTTCTTATCTACTCTATTTAATACTTCTTAACTACAATGCCTCTCTATACTTATACAATAATGCTTACTATATCCTTACATCTCTATCTACTCTCCCATCTAACATGACATGATATAACCAACATACCTCTCAAATCAACTCACTCAACATCCACGTACACACAAACTCTTCCAAGTTATTCCTCAGTATGCACTACCATATTTTCTTCAGACGTGATTCTACTAACCAAAGTAAAGGTTTTCCACCAACACAAACACTACTATAATTTTCTAAATTTTATCCCCTCCAAAAAATAAAAGGACAACTGCTGCTCTCTACTCCAAATACCCTTTCTAACTTAATAAAATGTGGTGATGTACACCCTAACTGTGGGCCACATTCCAAAATGAACAGCCAACCAAACCCCTTAAAATAATTAAACTTTACTACCATAAATACACAAAGCATCAGAAATAAAATTCCCCACTTCCATGCATGGTTAAACCTAATCAAACCAGATTTCAGTGCTATAACTGAGACATGGTTAAAACCAACCATTAATAATATAGAATTCCTACCCCCCCCCCAACTATTCATGCCTCAAGAATGACAGACCACACAAAAAAGGCGGCAGTGCTGCATTAATATATCCAAACATCTATACCATAGTCCCCTACTCAAAACCTATTCCACAGTTCTCCTCTGCTAAACTTTCAGTTACTCTGTTAAAACTCAATAGCCATAAAACCCTCTGCATCATAGTTCTATACATTCCCCCCAGTGACTAAATCTCCATTCTAGAGGAGATTCTTGCTTGGTCATCCAAAAATATTCATAACAAAACCATCATATTAGGGGATGTAAACATAAACTGGATAAACATCATCAATCCAAACCTCCCCTCTAGCATAAACCTAGTCAACTATACCCAGCTCATTTCTGACATAACCAGACCCAACAATAAAATGACACAAGGCTCAACCATAGAGTGGATCCTTGTGTCTAACCCAAATAAAATCTCCACCTTTGGAACATTACCTAATAATATCAGCGACCACCTACCAGTCTTCGTCATTCGTACAACAACCACAACTGCCAGTAACCACCACCTAAAACAGACAAGAGACCTATCCCATTTCTCTCCAGAAACTCTAAATGAAATCTTAAGTCACCCAAACTGGGCTCCATTAAATAACATACCCCCTCGATGATGCAGTTGAATTATTTAATTCAACATTTTGCAAAATCTTACCGACAGTATAGCTCGACCCAGAACTAAAAGAGTCAAGACTAACCATGCAAATTGGCTCACAAAATCCACTAAGCAAAACTTGGAGAACATGGCAAAAACACAAAAACCCAGCTAACATGGTACTATACAAACAACTACGTAATAATGCCAAAAGGCAGGTTACCAAAGATAAAAAACTACTTCCACAAGCTACAGCACCAACACAGGCTAAATCCACAGAAATTCTAGGGATCAATAAATTCCCTTATTCATCCTGGTTCTAATACCAACCCTTGTCCTCACCCTGATAAATCCCCTTCTGAGATAGCCTCTCTCTGTAAGTCATATTTAATCGATACCATTGCCAAACTGACCACTACTTTCCCCCCGGCAAACCCAAAACCCCATTGGCCTGCAAACTACTCATTCTAAACCTCACTCTCTACCTAATTCTTCTTTCTCTCCCATACCTACAAGCACCATAAAGAAACTCCTTCTAAAACTCAAACCATGCTCCTGTGCCCCTGACAACCTACCTACTGAATTTCTAAAAATGAGTGCTAATTCCATCTCTTACCCCATTAGTATACTAATCAATAGCTCAATCCAAGAATCCTACGTTCCTAATATCTGAGAGAAAGCTTATATTCTTCCTCTACACAAAGGTGGCAAAGATTCTGACATCTCCAACTTTCCGCCCATAGCCATTCTCTCCCTAATCTCTAAAATACTAGAAAAATGTGTTCATACCCAACTTCGCAACCACTAAATTAACAAGCAGCTGCTTACCCTGACCCAACATGGCTTTAGACCTGGCCATAGCACAAACACAGCTCTCATTTCCTTTGTAGATAGAGTTAATCGAGCACATGATACTGGTCAGATTGTCTCTTCACTCTTCCTTGACCTTTCAAAGGCATTTGATACTATTTCTCATCCCATTTTCAATCAGATCAATGATCTAGGTGTCCCACCCTCAACCCTGAAGTGGTTCTCTAGCTATCTCTCTGACAGATACCAGTCAACCAAATGGCTACAATCCTTCTCCACCTTCCTAAATGTCTCCACAGGTGTTCCCCAAGGCTCTATATTGGGCCCCTTCTATTCAACTTATTCATCAACAACTTCCATAACTCACTATGCCATGCAGACATAATACAATATGACGATGACTCGACAATCATTTGCACTGCTAAAACCCCTTCTGAACTTCTTCTACTAACACAAAATGCCTTCACATCCACTGAAAAATGGATGTCAAGAAATCACCTCACTCTCAACCCAAACAAGACCAAGTTGATCCTATTCACTCCCAAAAAACAAACCCCCTAAACAGGGCTGAATTCCCTATCCACTCCCAAAATAACACTACCATAGAAGTAGTCTCCAATTCTAAACTGCTAGGAGTAACTATTGATGAATCCCTAACATACAATCAACACATACTCAATAATATTAAAAAAACTCACCAGAAATTAGGCACCCTCTATAGACATAGCTATTACCTTAATAATAATGCTAAAAAGACTCTAGCCTCAGCCTGTCTTTTCCCATCCCTCCTATATGGTGCCTCCATCCTCACAAACCTACACTCTTCACTTAAAACTAAGCTTGACATATGCTACAATAAAGTAGCCAGATTTGCAACAAATGCTAGATCCTCTTCTCATCACTCTTCCTTTCTGCATCAACTTAACTGGCTCGAACTCCCACTCCATCTCAACTACCTCCATTTAACTACAGCTCATAAAATAATATATAGACCAAAAGCCTGTCCATCTCTCTCCTTCATATTAACTCTGTATCATCCAAACATACCCCTTAGATCAGAAAACAAAATACTACTGAAGGTTGAAAAACCCCAACTCCCAGCTGGTCAAATGCTCCATTCCTTCACTACCTCCAAACTTTGGAACACCCTCCCCACCTCAATAACATCCATCCCAACCCCTGCTCTCTTTAGAAAAATTCTTATACAACACCTCTCTTCCTGCTGATTATGCCCATGCCAAAAATAACATCTGTTTCTTCCCCTTTCTCTCCTCCTACCACTCCCACTCATTGCAGGCTAATATGTAGTCAACATAACTAGTTTTACTGCCTGACCTAATATTGTCACTCCACTACACTTGTGCGAGTATTAATACTTGTATATATGAAATGTTTCCCTCCACTATACTTGTGCAAGTGTTAATACTTGTATATATGAAATGTTTACCTCCTCTTCATGTAACTACTATGGCCTAAATATGACTGTAAATACTTGTCAAGGATGTTTCTATGTTACCATAAAAATTTATGTTTAATTCTTTGAATCTGCCAAAGAAATTCTACATTTATATTTGTTTAAAAAATGTAACTTTATTTACTTATATGGAGCTTTTCTCTCCGGGCCTCCACTGAAAATGGGCTCATGTTGGCCCAGTGGACTTTCCCGGTAAACAAATGCAATAAATAAACAAATGCAATAAATAAATAAATAAAAACACAAATATGTAGCTGGTCTGAGTCTGCAGGTTCTCTTGTAAGAGGTATTGTTACCTGCTATCTGTAACACTGCTGCCCACACACAGGAAGGATGTCCACCATACAGGAAAGGTAAAGGGACCACACCCACATGATGTAGGGATTTATAGTAGTGGGTTGCCATGACAGTGGTAATTGGAAGTACTACACAGCATGCTGCATGCATGTAGCAAGTGGAGGACACTGATTGGTAAAGAGGTCATCCCCTGATCATGCGCATCACCTACAAAAGCCATGCTACAATCTATTCCAAGCATCTCAATCCATTTACTGGAGAGAGAGAGAGAGAGAGAGAGGGAGTGAGAGTGAGAGAGAGAGAGAAACTGAAACTGAAACCGAAACTGAAACTGAAACAGAAACAAACATACAAACAAACAAACCTAGCAAGAATGCAGGCTAAAGCCAAAGCAAAGGAGAAAAAAAAAATACTCCTGCAAGGAAACTATCCAAAACAGACCTCATTCCCACAACAAGTATGTGAAGTATATATGCATGTAATTGACTGTAGTATTTAGTCCATAATAATGTGATAGATAATGTGGAATGATTTATATATGCCATCAGGTGTTGTTGTAATGATGTTCAGCTGAACAGCTGCTATGGACAATAGAGTCTGTCCCTGTGGGTAGTAGGCCATACCCGTCAACTGTGCAGAGCAGCACTGACTGACAAGATGTAAGCCGTCATAGTGTGTGTTGTGTAATGAAAAGCATGTTTATTACTGTGGCCAATAGCTGGTGGTGGAAGTAATGCCATAATGATGGACACGTGGGTTCCAGAGCCCACCACTTGCAGAACACTCAGACTAACATGTAATGTAGCAAGCTGAAATGTCATAGGTGTGTAATAGGCTTACCTGCAATATGGCCCTATATATACCCCCCTAATCGTAGGCTGTGTCCATATGTGGCACCTGTCTGTGTTGTAGCAAGGCAGAACAGAGCAGCTCCGCAGGAAGGAGAGTTAGAGATTGTGGACCTGATGTCTGAATGAACCCCATATATTTATAGATAGATATATATACATATATATATATATATATATATATATATATATATATATAAATATATATATATATATATATATATATATATATATATATATATATATATTTTATATATATATATATATATATGTATGTATATATATATATATATATATATATATATATATATATATATATATATATATATATATATATATATATACATATACATACATGTATGTCTACAGATATACAAACACCTATATGTCTATATATATTGGGTGTATAGTTGGGTGGGAGGATGGCATAATGGTTAAGGTGTTTACCTGGCAAACGCAAGGTGCAGAGTTTGATTCTCACATGGGATAATTGGTTAGGCTTAAAATGGCCCACAATGGGGCAATTAGCCTAGTACTAACCTATAATATTATATATATATACAACATAACATATATCTACACACACACATATATATATATAAATTTTTTTTTTTTATATTTATTTTATTTATTTATTTTACATTTGTTGACTGGGATAGTCCAACTGGATACATGTCCATTTTCAGTGGAGGCCCGGGAAGAAAAGCTCCAAGATAATAATACACATTGAACATTTATAAATGCTAGTTTCAAGCAGATTAGTCATAAGCAATACCAACATTTAGCACATATAGTACTTATTATAAAACACTTTACAAAATATAACATTATTTTCAAAGTTAAACATACATAACATTACATTCAGGTTTAAGACACACTGAGCATCAGTTATACAATTGACCCTTCCTGAAATGGAGTGGTAGAAAAAAGTTAGAAGTAGTTGAAGATAAGGCACCTAAGAAAGAGAGAGGTCACTAGTCGGGGTTAGTGCAAGAACATAATCAATGAGTTTTGAAGTATTTCTTGAGTTTGTTTTTGAATTGAGTTAGTAAGGGTTCTAGGGTCAAGTCATCTGGGAGTCTGTTCCATATTTTTCCAACAGAGTTGGCAAACAGAGAGTCCCCAGCTGAGTAGTTGGATTTGTATGTTTGAACTAGGAGTCTAATGGATGATCGCAGTGGCTGGGTGCTGGTGTAGGGGCTGATAATATTTTTAGTGCAGGTCTATTTTTTGGTTGGTAAAGGACTTTATGTGCCACCATTAGCTGGTTGAACTGCAGTAGGTTGGCAGTTCAAACCATCCTGGCCGATTTAGGTTGTGACAGTGGTGTGTCCGGTAGGCTGTGCCAGTAGCAAATCTGGCAATGTGGTTATAGCAGGATGATAGTTTATTAAGATCTGTTTTGTTTAAGTTGTAGAATAGAGGTGAGGCATAGAGAAGAGTTGATAGCAGATGGGAATGGGCAATTGCAGTTCTAGCAAGTGGGGTAAGGAAAGGTTTGATTCTGTAAAGAGAGCCAAGTTTTTTATTAAGGGTTTTGATAGTTTGATTGATATGCGCATCAAACTTCAAGTTGTTATCAACTATGACACCCAGTAGTTTAGTCTGGGCTTCTGGAGAGATGATAGTGCCATTGTTAGCAGTTATGTTGAAGGCTGGCAGGGGGGTCCTGCATGTGGGGGAGAAGAGGAGCAACTTAGTTTTGTTGGGGTTTAAGATTAGATGTTGATTGGAGAGCCATTTTTCCACTGTATTGAAGGTAATTTGGGTTAATGTAAATAAAGTAGCTGGTAAGGTGTCAGAACAAATCAAAGTGGAGTCATCCACATATTAAATGCAGGTAGCATCTGGGATGACTGAATGAAGGTTGTTGATAAAGATGGAGAAAAGAAGGGGTACTAGTATCGAGCCCTGGGGGACTCCTAATGTGATGGGTAGGCAAGATGATAGCTTGTCCTGCCATAGGACTGCCTGTTGCCTGCCCTGCAGGTAGGACTGAAAGTATTGGAGTGCATGGTTCTTTAAGGAGAAGACGTTCAATGTATTTATAAGCATTTTGTGGTCAGCCATGTCAAAAGCCTTGGATAGATCTAGAAAGAGTGCTGAGGATAGTTAATTATTATTGCAGTTGTGGTTAATGACGTTAGAGAAAGAGAGGAGGGCAGAAGTAGTATTGTGGTGTGGCTTAAATCCATGCTGAAAGCTGGACAACAGCTTGTTCTGCGTGAGGTAGTGCATGAGCTGTATGTGTACACACTTCTCCATAATTTTAGCTAGAGGTGACAGAATAGCTATGGGTCTAAAGTTTGACAGTTCAGTGGAACTACCTCCTTTATGGAGAGGTATGACATGGGACATTTTCCATATAGTGGGTACAGTAGCTTCAGCTATAGCTCTGTTGATCAAGATACAGATGGGGTAGGCTATGGTGTTAGCAGCCTTTTGCGGATAGTCTGCTGGGAGGAGGTCGGCAGCCAGGGTGGTGGGTCTTAGTTTCTTAAGTAAGGCATGAATAAGTTCAGTGGGAACAGGTTGGAAGGTAAAGTATGTTTGGGTCCTGGGTGTGGCTACATTAGAATTAGAGCCATTGGGAGAGAGTTGGCTGGCTAGAGACTGGATAGTCTCTGTGAAGAAGCTGCTGAAGTTATTAGCAATGTCTACTGGGGATTTTTGCTGGGAAGCTGAGGGGGGTGGAGTGGCAGTTTGGCCTGGGTGGAGTAGTTTATTTATTCCTGCCCAGAACTTTTGAGGTTTGTTTTGGTGTTTTTGCAGTAGATGGTAGTAGTGGTTCTTTTTGTCTAAGGTTATGGATTTTTTAGTGTCATTCCTTAGCCGTCTGAATCTGTTGATCAAGTGGGGCTTTTGGTTTTCGGTAGGTGGCCCATGCTTTGTTCCTGAGTGAAATTTTGGTTTTGGTATCTTTAGAAAGCCATGGTGCAATATAAACTTTAGTTCTAATAGAGTGGCTGGGAGCATAGGAGTTAAGAATAGCAAGGAATTTGGTGTTACAGTATGCTACTGCTTCATCTAGGGGGAGACTTTTTAGTACTGACCAGTTGCATGCCTTAAGTTCATTTTGAAACTTGGTGAGAATAAAATTCTTGTTTTTTCTTAATGTTCTATAGTTGGGTTGGTAGGAGCAGTCTACTTTGAGCTTGATTACATAGGTGAGACAGTGGTCACTTAGGTCATCAGGCAAAGTGCCTGATTTATAAGATTGAAGATGGGTATTGACGAGTATCCAGTCTAGGGTACTTTCCTTGTTATTGGGTTTTCCTGTCCTGGTGGGGGAGGTTATAATTTGAGTAAATCCATAGCGGTTTATGTGGGTTGTGGGGGTTTCACAAGAGCAAGTGTTCCAGTCAATGTTGAAATCCCCAAGGACAATTGTTTCTTGGGAGTGGTTATTGAATAACCAATATAAGAAGTCTTCTAAGGTTTCTGTGTTCCTCCCTGGGGGAATGTAGACACAGACAATGTTTTCATTTTTGTTTTTGTTAATTTGTAGTTTTGAGATAAGAATTTCAGCATTATTGAAATGGGGTGGTTGTTGGGTGTCTATGCTGACAGATAGGGTAGACTTGTAAAGTATGGCTACCCCACCACCCTTTCTGGTGGTACGGTCTAGTCTAAACATACTATACCCTGGTGGCAGAATCTCATGGTCCTTGGTGGCAGGCTTCAGCCACGTTTCTGTTAGGCATAATATATCTGGGGAATGAACAGCTAAGAGGGCATGCAGGTGGTGAGTTTTGTTATTTATGCTCCTAATGTTTAGATAGCAGCCCAGCAGTGAGCTAGGAGGTCTATTTGTTGGAGCTATGGTGGTAGGCGATATAGTAGGGGGATTAGGGCCAACAGGTGGGGATGGACCAGGGTTTGGGTGGATGTCGCCATCCTTTGTGAGGTTGTAGTGTATCCTGAGTATGAGTTTTAAGATTTTGAATAAAGTTTTGTAATAGTGTCTTGTTTTATGACTAATGTAACTAGGTCTAGTAAGATTGTAGTATTTAGGGGTTAAGGAAGTAAGCATGAGGGGAGTGAGTAAGGGTGCATTATTATCTGTTGTAGATGGGATGGATGTTTGGAATTTAGGGTAGTGGATACCTGGGTGATCCTGATATTCGTAGGTGGTTAGGAGATATGGGATGAGTAAAAGGGGTAGAAGTAGAGGTAATAAGACTATTTTTGGTGATAGCATACCTAATGAATGGTACTTGAAACTTGGGCAAAAGGAATAGTAGAGCTGGAGGACCGGTGGTATCAGGTTGAGAGTGGTGCTGTTGATTGACAAGTTGTTACTGATTGGTTTAAAAAAAGTGGGGTGTGGTCTAGTACCAATAAATGTAGCAGCACCAGGGGCGGGAGGAATTTGGGGGCAGGGTGGGGTGCGAAGCAAGCATGTATATCTACATATATACAAACACACACACACATATGTATATAAATACATGTCCCCTATATTTCCATCACAGTGTTGCATACTATGTGTAAGGGAACATCATACATAGCAATACACGCAGATATATACAGCTGTAAGTGTGTTTAACATGGACAGTTATGTCACATGTGAACTCCTTGTTGGGACCACATTGCCTTTGTCTGTGAAGTTGAGAATGGGAATTTGGGGAAGGATAGCAGGTATATTTGTGGAGGTGGTTTGGGTTGGTAGATATAGAGAACAGCCTACAGGGGTGGTATATGACACGTGGTGGGTAAATTCCCTGGATGGTGGGTGTGGTCTGAGATGTGGAACCCCATGAGCTCCCATATGAAAACAATGGGAACAAGGCCCCCACCCATTGCTAGTCACAACAGCAGCTTCATGGTCCTGAATGTGCCTAGCCTGGAGGCTGAGCAGGAGAAGCATGTGGACCCTGTGATTGTGTACTGATGGCCTCAAGGTGTTGTAGCACATCCCACAAGTCTCCATGGAGCCTCCTGTGCAACAGACCCTGGACCTGACCTCGGGTGACAGGATCATGTCTGCGTGTGGCCCCGGGGGGGAAACAGCATCCCCTGAGGTGGTTCCACCTGAAGGTAGTGCTGGACCAGTAGATGAGGTGGCCCCAGGGTGGGTCCCACATGGGATGTAGCCTGGTATCATGGCCAGATAAGTGGGAGAGGTGGTTCTGCTGGCAACTATTCCCTAACCATGCTATTGTGTCACTATTATAGAACATATGTGGGGTAGTAATAGTCCACACAATACCGGAACATGTTCAACAGCATGCATAGATATCCCCGATAACACATAATGACAGATGTGCAGCAATCACATAGCAAGCATACCACATGCATATATGGAACAATAGTGGCCCTGACAATGGCATGCAGGTGAAATAGTCCGTAACAGGCCAGCCATGATAGTGTCCCCACAGGGAACATGGCTGCAAACACATAGCACAAAGCATGGTACAATACAATATATGTCTCAATAGTAGGCAGGCTGTAGCCATAACTATTGAGTTATGTGAACAGTATGGTTTCACAGATATGGTGGGGGGACAGAGATGTGTATTAAGAACTATGGTAACCTTGCTGAATGCGTTGCTCAGACTTGTTTCCATCATTATGTCTTTCAGGCAAGATGTCCCACAGCTGGTTACTGGTGTGTTCAGTGGAAGAAAATGAGGTCATTCGTAACCACCTGATACAGCACTACCAGGTGCTTTTTGGTAGGGAAGCCCATGTGCAGCAGGAGTGGACTGCCCTGTAGTGTATGCATTGCAGTCAGCATCTGCAAACCTAACACATTTGTTAGACACTGCATGTGAATGTACAAGACATATGTCACATATCAGGCTCATGTAATGTTAATATATGCAGTGATGTGGTCCCATGGTATATCAAGGAAGAGTGCGTCATATCAATAAGGGTGTGTACACTCCCCATAGCCACAGTAAAGTTTGATGGTTGTCAGTGTAATAGTATCATATTGGTCATACATGCACCGCTGATGTTGAGATCTGTAAACCAGACATCAGGCATTCACAAATGACATCTGTCTGCATATCATCCCAGCTATGTGTCAGACAAACACATAGGGGCTGTGAGCATTAGAGTAGACATAACTGACACAGTAATACACATTCAGCAAAACCTGTGAGGTATGGTGCACAGTACATTGCAGGGTGCAGAACAGGTGCACAGCAATACTGTGTACATGGGTGCAGTGTTTTCCATGGGAAGGGGCATCACTTACTAACACAGCCCATGCATCACACACATGTATACTGTTGCTAGCATGGATTGACTATATATGCACTGCATGCTGTTGAGTACCATATGTTATGCACATTGATAGATGTGTAATGGGAGGACTGTGTGTACTATCTTTGTGCAACTTCACCTGTAGGTGTGTGTGTGTGTGTGTGTGTGTGTGTGTGTGTGTGTGTGTGTGTGTGTGTGTGTGTGTGTGTGTGTGTGTGTGTGTGTGTGTGTGTGTGTGTATATGTGTGTGTGTGTGTGGGGGGGGGGTTATTTTTTTTGCAAGTGCAATCTGGTTGAGTGGAGGGGGGTTGATGCATGTAGGATATGTGTGTGTGTTTGTGTTGATGTCCATGTATGTACATGTGTTATTGTGGGGTTGTTCATACTGCAGTACTTCCCTTTGGGGATTGTGCAGTGCATGGACATGGACTGACACATGAGACACCAGGAATACTTGTCTCATATGTAATCACAGGACAGCTGATAGTATAATAAGGTCTGTAGCATGGAGCATGCATTGGGAGGGAAATAAAACACCAGGTATACCCTTAATATTGCAATCAGCAGAAAGGTGAATGACTACCCATGTATGCAGCACTACAGATGTATTGGGGAATTACTAGACAACACCAGGGAGTGTAACCATATATTACTGCTGTCCACATGATAAGTTGATTGAGCAGCAGATCCGGCACGTACTGAGCAGTAGTTATGTATGACACTCCAGTGCATAACATTATGGAGTGAAAGTAGTAGCCCCTAAGATATGAGGGCCATGCTCATGATGTCCAGACAAACCTAGGGTGAACACTGGATGACAGCAGTGAGGACTTGTAAAACCTACTCTACTCAAGTCAAGGAGGTAATGGAGTAACAGGTCATGTGTTGTGATCACTTGTCTAGGCATTTAAAGGAATGATACATTAATGAGTGGTATTGATGAGTGTATGTTACCAAGTGTGATGCAGGATGGAGAACTTACGTAAATAACCATGGGACTGTTTGTAAACTCAGGGACAGGTAGGTATTATGGTGGAATTTCAGTGTGTGTGTGTGTGTGTGTGTGTGTGTGTGTGTGTGCGTGCGTGTGTGTGTGTGTGTGTGTGTGTGTGTGTGTGTGTGTGTGTGTGTGTACTGTTATGCAGTGCTGTACAGGTCTTAAAATGCATTTCTTGTTTTCCCCCACAGGTGGCTAGGTGGGTCATGGTCCCTCCTGCATGCAATCTGATGTCGGTGTCCATACAGACACTGAAGATGGTGATAGGACTGTTGAGGCACAGGTGGGGTTGTCAGATGCCGAAACTGCACCATCATTTGACATCCCCCTGTTAGACACCCCAACCCCGTACACAGTTACAGTGCCTATACATACCTCATCATCAGTGGCCATAGCAGAGGGGCAGTTGGCGGTTGGTGGCAGTGCACAGGAGAGTGTGGTATATATGCCTACTGCGTCTGGTCACAGCAGGCATAGCCAGACATCCAGCAGGGCACCACATAGGCAGATGTACCAGGGTGCTCGTTGGGAGGGCCGCTAGTCATCATGCCCCTGGCAGAAGTGGCACAACTGGTACCACCAGGTGCATGTTTCAGAATGTCATGAGGGTGCAGACATGTGTGGAACTGTACACCAGACAGGGCCTGAGGCTGCAGAGGGCTGCTCTCTAATCTGTAAGTGACAACTTCCATGAACTTGCAGGTGCATTCCGTGATTACACCAAGGTCATGGATAGACGGTTGGGTGAGATGGTGGGCCTCATCAACTGTGGATTGTTAGTGCTCGAGCATGTGGTGGGAGTGGACATGCCAGGACACCAAGATGCTTCCGTAGTGGCAGTACCAGCCCCAGCACTGCAGGGGGGTGCTGTCCACACCACACCACAGCAGGCCATGTGCAAATGGGCCTGGCCAGTCCCAGGAGGGACCTGGTTCCAGCGGATATCTATCATCATCCGGGGAGAGTAGCACATCAAGGCCTGTACCTGGGCATGCCCATGGAACACCTGGCAGGTGTATCAATGGCCAGAAGTAGTGAACTGCACACCCTGTCAGGTATGGTCTGCAGCTGTCCAAGAAACACCTGTCTAGGGCAGCCACATGGCAGAACTGTGTGTATGCATACCCACACACACTATACAAACACACCTAGGGCAACCCTATACCTACACACACCACATCACCACTCCCATTTCACCTGACACCCCTCACCCACACACATGGTGTCAAACATATGATCCTCCCTCAGTCTCTGGCAAGCCAACAGCACACCCTGTGCATATGATGATACCTGTGCCATATTCCTGTCATCCATAACATCGATGCAGGGACAGGCTAATATGGTTCTGATGCACACGGTGACTTACTTAAGTGTACCAATGTACTGCTGTGTAACATGTTGTCAGCAGTAATGTTTAATGCATACATGTCAGGTAGTGTAGCTGTCCAGCCATGATGCATTATAGCTGTTAGTAACACTGAGTGATTACGGTCTCCATAATGTTATCCATTTGTGTTGTAGGTGTACATGTGTCAGCAGAAGGATGGTCTGCAGTCATATTCCACAAGGGGTATGGCACTGTGGTGACACCATAGCTGTGACATATGCTGGGTACAGTTGAACACATGTCACAGGTCTGTATAAAAGTTACTGCCTGTGCCACATGGACAGGTGACCCACTGGGACATGTATAATCAGCAACCTGATGTAGATCCATCCACATCCACGCACATTCTTACTTGGCAACACTAGGACTAGACCCCTACCTAGTTATATAGTGCTACTGATGTGTGTGGCTTTCATTGTACACACCACACAACATTTAGGATGAGGTGTGTTCCAGGTTACATGTTACATGCAGAACATCCTCAGACATGTACAGTATGGTAATGGGGGATATTATGGTTGTATATGGACAATACATAGTGTGACATACCATCATATACACATTAACAGACACATAACAGGCAGGCACACATCCGAGAGACCTAGGCCTATCAGTGCTAACAAACTTGTCAGTATGTCCAATCTGTTACAGGTAGGCTGCACATAGCACATTCATAACTGGGCTGGATTGTGTTATGAGTTACATGTATGGTTGATGGTGACAGTGGTCACCATACCATGGTACATGGGACATGTACCAGGGGTACCATGGTGTAATGGCAGTGTACACAGCACCCAAACCCCACAGTGGATATTGTACACACTGGAACCCATGATGAGACTGACATACCCACCATCACACATTGCCCATGACTGCGATATAACCCATTGTCCATACCAACAGTGGTACTACAGGGATATGCATCTAATGTACATGCCACAGACATAGTATGGTGATGCATTGCCATACCTTACTTAAGGGCAGCAACATCACTATCCAAAATACTGTGTGGCAATTCATATTGTAATAGGAGTATGTGGCCTCGGAATGCTGTACCCTACAGATATACACACATGCACATATACACACATTTGTCAAAACTCAGTGGGTATCCCATGCCTATCAACCCATTTGTACAACACTGTTATGCTGGTACTGCAAGGCTCAGGTAGCTTTTAGGGAGAGGAGCGTAACAGGGTACATGTAATGTCCGGTCCAGCAGCAGCCACATCTAATTATGGCAATGGGTGTTGCGGTGGGTGTGAAGGCCCTCATGGTATTCCCTACTACAGGTGTACTAACACACAGACACTGATATCCTCAGTAATGCACACATACACATTTGTCAGTACTGGGGTGCACCGCTTGCAGGTGGTCATAGGTGTGTAGCTGGCTATTGTCCATGGAGAGATGGGAAGTGTAGGGGATGTATGTACAGTGGTATCATGCCACCTGCCATGTGCCAGCAGGCAATCTATCGCAGACACCACTGTGGTGACACTCAGGGTGAGAGTGACATGCATCAGCCAATCCTCTGGGTGCTTCCTGCAAATAGCCACTGAGATGATCCAGTTGACATGTATGCAACATGTATTACAACACATGATTAGTGTCTGTAATGGAGACTTATACCCAAGCATGTTCTGTTGACTGTGGTAGTGTAGTGGAGGTACCCTTGGCATGTGGTACGTACAGGGTGTTGTGTCCTATCTGTGCCAGTTATAACACAGCTGGGCAGACATGTCAGTGTCAGTCAAGCATAGGTTACCTGTCGCATCCAAGCTGGATACCTGCCATCTGCACATCTGTACAGGGACTGACAGACATCACCTTGCCAACTAGCTATGCAGTAGGATGAATGTGTCGACAGATAGACATCTGACATCAATATGTATGCCATTACTACATGTTGGAAGCCCTCACTGACATGTGCTGTACATACAGTAGTCTACAATTACTTTCCACATGTGAGATCATTATCCAGTAAGGGATATATACTGTAACACAGCTCACACACCAGGAACATGACAGTGCAGCCTCAGATTCCAACTATGCCTGCAGGGTTGCTTGCTGCCTGTACTACATTTAGCAATCTACTCTTGTCTGGGAAAGCACTGTCAACAGTAGTAATGACGTGATACACTACATGCCAGTGTGACGGCATGTAACCTGAGTTACTACCCTTGTATGTAACACATTCACATGGATAAGAGTGATGTACAGGTCTTATATACACGATGGTCCCAGACATGACATTCACACCCCTTGGTACTGTAATGACGGCACATAGAAGCATGTTTTGTACATGGCATTACATACACGTATTACAGATGTCATTGCCCTGCTATGTTATCAGACTGGGATGTGAGCACTGGTTACCAGGTCTGAGCCATGCTTAGCAGGTTTCGGCATTGCTGCAATATACAGCTAAGCACATTTGCACACTGGTAAGTGAAGCCTACATGGTGTAAGCGCCCATACATTTAACGGTACATTAGCACCGCTTAGCTTCGCACAAACCCACACAAACATGCTTAAAGCTGCTCGAAAGTGGCTTAACCACTCTATATCCAGCAGCTCTTATTCTGCCCAGCAACAAAATAAACAGCCCGTGCAGGTCTTGAACACAAGATCCTGTACACTACAGTCACTACAGTTAACCACTACACCATGACAGCTGTGAAGACAGTTGTTGTTTTTCCAATATATCTGTCAGTACACATATTGAATAGCATTGAACAATTGCTGTGACTTCCACAATTGTGTAGTACTTGTTAGTGATATTACTGTTGCACAACATATGTTGTTATATCTATATATACACATATCAGATACATATGGTGTGATACATCTGGGAAGGTATACACAACAGTAATGTGTACACATGACAAGGATACGGATATATACATATGCATATGTAGATATATGTCTACATGTACATACACATATATTCATATATATGTATTTCTACACATCTGTATAGTGCATCATTTATAGATCTCTCTGCATATATATATGTGTATATATATATATATATATATATATATATATATATATATATATATATATATATATATATATATATATATATATATATATATATATATATATATATATAAATATATATATATATACGCTCATCCTATTTGTACAGATATACCTATTTATGTCGTTATATATGTAGATATCCATAACTATATGTGCATATATATATGTATATGTGTAGACATATGTAGCTGTGTATATGTATATGTGTTTGTAGATATATATATCTATATATATATATATATATATATATATATATATATATATATATATATATATTCATATATGTATGTAGATATTTATATGGCTATATATATATATATATATATATATATATATATATATATATATATGTGTGTGTATGTATATATATATATATATATATATATATATATATATATATATATATATAAAGCCGAAAGAAAAAGAAGAAGAAGATATATATATATGTGTGTATGTTTACCATATGTCCAGAACATGGAGTGGAGTCCTATCTCAGCACCAATAGTCTCAACCTCTTAGTGCAAGGGGATGTCATGTATGTATTTCAGGTATATATGTAGACTGTTGCTACTGTAACAGGGGTTGCCTTAACAGACATTTTGTGTGTTGGAGGTCACATCTGCTTTTGACATGTACGCCATCAGTTACTGACAGACATCCTAAGGACATCATAGTACAGTACCACTGATGGAACAGTAATGATCCTGTGGACTACAGCAGAGATATGACCAATATATGTGGACAGTCTGGCACTCTGTGGTCAGTCCAGAGGTATTCATAGATCCCCTTCGTGCGAGACATGTGGACCAAGCCTGACAATGTGGATGTTAACAGTCATGTACATGGGTATATCACGTAAATACTGGACTACATATGCCCACACAGTTTATGCATTCACACACGCCTGTCTGCCCTGACACATAATACCTGTTGGTGCAGAGGTCACATGGCCACATACTACCCAGTAGTTAGTGACATACATCTGTATGGAATCCCACTGCTTTGTCAGAAATACACAACAGTCATGGTTGCCTGGCAGCAGTATGTCTTGCAAATATCTGGATATAATAGCACACTGGGTAATTACAGTAAGCTGCTAGGCATGTAACAAAGCACTGTGCAAACTACAGGCAGACTGCCACAACACTGGACTACATTTTGTATGGGGGAATACACATGTACCTGCAAATATAGCAGGCTCTACAGGCATGTCACAGCACAGAGTAACAGACACCTGTGAGAAAGTCCATACCCACAACCGATGTGAACTCAGCCACAGCCACTTATGGCATGCAAGCTTAATATGACACTATATGGACTGTCTGATAAACACCATCCTCATATGTGCCACTCACACACTAACCCTACATAAACTGGGTCATGATACAGTGTGGTCTGATGCCTGTCTGTGGTATGGGACACGTGTGTGTTTGGTCCTACAGACATGTGAGCCAATAGGGTACCATACACTGGAGCAGCATGTAACATCAGATAGAACAGGACCAAGAACAATGGCATCTACTACAGTTTGTTCAAAGGCCAAGGTACGTATTCGCAATACACATACTTTTGACAATCACCATAAGTACACAGACCCCAGTACTGTACACACAACTGCAGAATGCCCAGGTTATGTCCTCAGAAATAACCCCTACTATACATAACATGCCTATCAGTCTGATATCTGACTGGCTTGTTATCAGGTATGTTATCAATAAATAATGGTGTACAGAACATATGCACCTCTTACTGCATGACATATGTACAAAGGTTGACAGACTTGTGGCTGGTCCACAAACACTGTGCCAATATTGGCATGTTGCTGTGATAACCTCATACATTTACTGTTGTAACAGGGTTTGTAGTGACATATGTCCTTTGAGGGATATGAAGTCAGTAACTCTCATGGCTTTCACCATGTACTGACTGCAATCCTCAGACTATGCTTCTGCAGTTCTAAGATATGTGATATGTGAGTAGCACAAGAAACATAAGAATCCAAACACTGACAGTCTTCAGATAACCCTAAAGGTGGGGGTTTCCTCAAACACAAAGCACTGTCATGACAGGTGTTAAATCATGTAGACCAGCCATATCCACACACACCCTGTTAAACCAACATTACTCCAAATGCAGAAGAGCAACACTTACATTCTGTAGTCATGTCTGGCACATCCACCTCCTATTTGTTGGCCTGTCACCACAGTGTATGTGGTTACAGGTAAATCCCAATACCATCTGTGATGCTGTTTGCCAAACATCAACATGAGGTCCTGCTCACAGTGAATGAAAAGGTCCAACACCCACATGATGTTCCTAGATATTGGAGTGTGTTTCCATGCAATTGGCTATGGGAATGTTACCACAACTGTTCCACATGCAATCATCTAGAGGGGAACTGCAATTTGTGCAGAGGCCATCAGCTGATCATGAGCATCACTTACAAAAGACAAGCTGCTGCCTAAGCAAAGCAGGTGTACTTCTTCACATCCACCAGAGAGGGAACGAGAAAGACAGACAGAGACAAAGTAAGTCAGGGAGGGGGTGGGAGAGTAAAACCTAAGCATGTTTGTGTCACACACTTACCAGTACAGTGTGTCAAACCCCTGGCTGACTATGTATTGCTATCACATATCTATGCAATTATCGCACATGCCACATAGCTTACATGTTGGGGAGCTTTCCAAAGGTATATCTGATGGTGAGTGACATCTACAACAGTGATATAGGAGCAATAAGGTAGGTGTAGTACACTTGCCTGTCCACATGAACAGGTGTCAGTGTCAACACAGCCACACTTTATTAGGGAATCACACACATTAACACAGGTGGCAGGGTCAGGAATAGACTTCCTAACTAGCTAGTTTGCCACAATACAGTAAAACACAGGTATCACATGCACCATAGGGGTTATCCAGATGATATATGGGCAAAGGGTATTTGAAGGTGGCTGAAATCAGCTGGCATGCTTCAGTAAGCCAATGGGAGTTGTAGTGACTGTGAATGGGGATGAAATCAATATACTCCACACACACAGACACAGGGTGCCAGTACTGACATGCATGGGTGCATTGCTTCACAGGTGTATAGTGGTTGACTGTGCCAGAAGGCTGCACAAGGCTAGGTGAAGGGTATACCTTGACATCAGGCCACATGACAATGGTCTGCAGTGTGGCTCAGGGGTGTAGTGTCTGGATTGGCTCACACAGGTGGGTATTGTATTCGCCATCCAGTCATCTGGGTTACTGTTGTGTGTGGGCAGTGTTGTGCAATGCTTACCATGTATGTGTTATATAGTCCATGACATAGACAGTGTCTGGGATGTGCACACATCCCACATGCATGTTCTGTGACATGTGGAACTGTACCTGGGGTGTCTGAACCATGTTGTGTACACAGATTGTTATCATTGGATGTGCCAGTCCTGGCCTCATGTGGTAGGAACTGGCAATAGACACCAGGTTGACCCTGCACCTACATTGACAACATGATACAGGTATTCCCTGGTGTCAGTGGCATCTGTCCATACAGGGCATGTGTTTAAGGCATGGTATGTCCTTTGTGGGTCACATTTGATGGCACTACAGTTGTTGCAGGTATCCAGTGGGGAACATAGTGAAGGTGCACTGTCTGCAATTATGTGCCTATTGCAGTGATGGAACAGGGTGCCATGCCCTCTGTAGTTTGCTGCAATCACACCATGGTTACTATCTGTGGGCAATATGCAGGGAACTACTAACAAAGCGGTTGTTGCCTAGACAAGTGTGTCTGTGTATGAGACATGGGTTGAGAGTGTTCTCTGGGTAATACAAGGTTTGCCTAATTTGTTCAGCAGGCCTTGATGTCACATGTAGGGGTGTGGATTGGCAACCCCAGCCTCTCTGCTATTTGACATCTGTTATCCTTGTAAGGTAGACATTGTGATATATAATAGGCCCACCATATAAGAAATTTGCAAAACGCACTCCACAATGAGTCCAGTTGTTACACACTCACAGCCACCTCCACACAGGATACGAATGACAAACAGAGACACACACACTCACCAAGTGTCACAGTTGCCATGTATAAGATTGGAACACCTAACTAACTAGTACATCACACTACAGCATTACAGTTATAGCACATGCCATGAAAATTACTGGGCTACTCCTTCCCCAAAGTCGGTGAATAAACGGATTTATTCCAAGGCTTGGTGTGGTTGCTGGTGTTTTGAGGCTGTGATCGTTTTATTCCTTGTTTTATTCTATTATCCCAAAGATGAATGACATTAGCATGCTTGTCAAAGAAGGGCAATGGAGGTTGTATTGACTGTGAATGGCCTCAAAAGCATTGTTCCCTACACAGACAGACAGACAAGCACACACATTTGCCATGTCTGGGAATAGAACTCCTACCTAAGTACTTTATCACACTACAACATTACGCAGTTATAGAATGTGCCACGGAGATTATTGGGCTACCCCTTTCCCAAAGGTGTATTTCAAAGTGAATGACATCAGCAGGCTTGCCAAAGTAGGGCACTGGAGGGTGTATTGACTGTGAATGGCCTCAAAAGCATTGCTCCCTACACAGACAAACAAACACACACTTGCCATGTTTGGGAACAGATCTCCTACCTTACTAGTTTATCACACTACAGCATTTTGCAGTTATAGGACGCACCATGGAGATTATTGGGGTATCTTTTCCCCAGATGTGTATTTCAAAGTGAATGACATCAGCAGGCTTGCCAAAGTAGGACAATGGAGGTTGTATTGACTGTGAATGGCCTCAAAAGGATTGCTCCCTACACAGACAAACACACACACAAACATCCACACTTGCCATGTCTATGAATAAAACTCCTAACTAGTTTATCACACTATAGCATTACATAGTTATTGAACGTGCCATGGAGATTTCTGGGCTGTCTCTTCCCTAAAGGTGTATTTCAAAGTGAATGACATCAGCAGGCTTGTCAAAGTAGGGCAATGGAGGTTGTATTGACTGTGAATGGCCTCAAAAGCATTGCTCCCTACACAGAGACAAACAAACAAACACACAGACATCCACACTTGCCATGTCTGGGAATAGAACCCCTACTGAACTAGTATATCACACTACAGCATTACACTGTTACATGATGCACCATGGAGACTATTGGGTACTCCTTCCCCGAAGGTGTATTTCAAAGTGAATGACATCAGCAACCTTGCCAAGGTTGTGCAATGGAAGGTGTAGTTCACAGGTTCATAGGGTCATACATTGATAGCAGGCTATCTACCCTAGGCCCTATACATGCCTAGACATGACATTTCTCTGACTATGATTTCCCACAATATATACTTCCCTGCACCCCTGTCTAGCAGGGCAGCTGACATGATCCCCGGGGTGAATGTCCTATCTCCCATCCAATCATCCAGGTTCTTTTTGAAGAGGGCTAAAAGGGCACTCTGCTTGGCATGTAGGGGCAGTCTTTTCCAGAGTCTGGGGAGTCTCTGGGTCAGGAACACATCCCTCCTGCATGTATTATTCATTGTGATGACATGATTTGGATCCCTGGAGCATGTGGCTGTGACAGTTTGGAATTCTCTAAGTGTAGCATGTCCAACAGCTGTGGGTTTAACATGGCATGTTATGTTAAGCAGAGATCGCCTTTGAGAACGCAATACATGACAGAGTATTGCTGGCTGATTTTCAGATGGTCAGCATAGGGCATCTGATTTAGGCCTGTAGTCATTTCGTGAGGTATGTCTGCAGCCTCTCTACTTGTTGCAGATGTCTTGTGAGTTACATACATGACAGGCCATTGTAGTCTGTACTGGGTTTACTGGGAGATGCATACAGTGGGACAATGGGCTCCTTTTCCTGGTTGTAAAGCCCTTAGTGGGACGTGTGCCACATAGGTGGGTTTCCTGACTGTTGTGGTGATGTGGTTATCAAAGGTGAGACCACTGTCCACCTATGTCCCTATGTCTGTTATCACACTTTAGGTGTTTAGTGTACTGCCACCTATGTGGTACTTCACAGGTACATGTCCCGTCCCAGTGGGGATAGTGATATATGCCTTGGCATTGTTCTTGAGACCATGGCTCAGGCACCAAGCATGTCTTTCTGTAAGGGCCTTCTGTAGAATATCCACATCATGTGGGGATTCAATATTGGATCCAGTGTGCAGTCATCTGTGACCTATGTTTGACGGTGTCCCTTACTGTTAGACTGTACTTCAGAGCAGTAGATGCCAAACAAGGGCGTTGCCAGGACTGAACCTTAAGGTACTCCAACTGTCACTTGTCTGGGGCTCAGGTTAGTGTCACCTACATTTAGAGTGTGGGTTGAGTCAGTACAGCAGTTGGCAGCCCATCAGGTGACATTGGAATTAATGGCCATCATGATACATGTATCTATGATTCTAGACTGGGGGATGGTTTTGAAGGGCTTGGCAAGGTCCAGATAGGCTGTGTGAACCACCTTACCCTCACCCATGGCTCTGGAGATGGATTCAGAGTTGTCATTCAGGTTGAGGTGACAAACCAAACCTGGTTAGGGTCCAGTGTTTGCAGGTTGCCAATGCCTTTGTTTTAATTTCCATGATGATACATTCCATGGCCTTACAGAGCAGGCATGTCATACTGCTGGGGCTGTAGTTCTCAGAATCCCAGGTGGATCCCCCTTGTGGACTGGGATAACTGTAGCTGTGCGCCACACAGTGGGCATGAAGCCTGAGGTGTGGCTATGATTAGACATGGCACTTAGGTGAGGTGTAAGTGCAGTTTGTAGCTCATATAGTACACAGCCTGGGATGTTGAGTGGTCCCATGGCTGCTGTTGTCATAGCTCTGTAGAGTGTGTTTTTTTACCTATGCGGCCATTATTACTAGCATATGACAATCTATCCATGTTGAGATGGGCCCTGTGGGGGTTGGGAGGAGGGTGCATTTGGCACTGAATCAATCTGCCAGGATATTGGCAATATCCCTGGGAGGAGTAGATTTAGTCCCATCCTGTTGTAGTCCACAGGAGTTCTGAGCATTGCCATTTAGATTCTTCACATAGCTATGGAACGGCTTGCAGTTTCCTTTGGCATCTGTGGTTATACTATGTTTATAACTAGCCATGGTGGATGTTATGAGGGGTCTCTGCCTTCCACTGTAGCTGGTAAGGGAGTATTTTGCAACCTGGAAAGACACCCATTTCTGCAAGAGTTTCCTCCTTTTGTTGTACAGTATGTTTATGGCAGGGGGCCACCACATTGGCATCCTTTTCTTGGAAACTATTGGATAGCACAATTCATGCACAAGTGGATGTGCTCATACAGTGCCTTCATGTATGATTCTGCAGTTGTCCTTTCAGTTCCCTTCTGCATGGGTGTCATGATGTTAGTCACTTCTGACATATGTAGCATGACATTGGCTTTGGAGATGTGTGTTACAGAGGTGTCCTTATTGGGGTGTGGGGGAGGGATGTTGATGTTAAGGGTGATTAGCTCATGGGCATACCTGACCACCAATGGGGTGACCACAGGTGTAGAGCACTGATGTCCCATGTTGGCAATGACCAGGTCTAGGATATTTGAGCCCCTGGTAGGACTATGGGTTACATGATCCAAAGCATTGGGAATTATGACTTCCAAGAACCGGTGGACACACATCTTGGTACACAAGTATTTTTCCTAGTTAATGGCAGGGTAGTGTAACTCACCCAGTATTAGGGTGTTTGCTTGTATCCAGATATTTCACAGTATGTTTCAAAGGCTGTAGTGGGTATCATGGGGCATGGTGGGGGATCTGTAGCAAGCTATACAATGTGGAATGCAGTCCAACCTACTGTTAGTTGCACCGGGGGTATTTCAGACACATTCTGTTGGGCAAGTAGCCTGGTGGTGTGAATATCCTTGGTGAATATGGATACTCCTCCATCTTTATTGTTTTGGTCCTGGTTTGGTGGCCAACAGGTGTGGTGAGAGCTGTACTTGGCGTTGCAGGGGTGCTCTCTGGAGGCTTGAATCAGGTCTCTGTTACTGCGCAGTCATCACTGTTCTCCATTTGTAGGTGTGTGTAGCGACTGTGAATGACCAAACATCATTGCTCCCTACACACACACACACACACACACACACACACACACACACACACACACACACACACACACACACACATACACACACACACACAAACACTACCAAACACACACACACACAGAGTTTCACACTTGCCATGTCTGGGAATTGAGCTCCTACCTAACTAGTTTATCACGCTACAGCATTACACAGTTATAGGACATGCCACAGAGATTATTGGGCTATTCTTTTCCCAAAGGTGTATTTCAAAGTGAATGACATCAGCAGGCATGCCAAAGTAGGGCATTTGAAATTGTAGTGAGTGTGACTAGCCTAAGAAGCATTGATCCCTACACAGACAAACAAACACAAAGTTGCCATGTCAGGGATTAGAACTCCTACCTGAATTGTTTATCACACTACAGAATTATGCAGTTATAGGACACACCCACAGAGATTACTGGGCTACTTCTTCCCCAAAGGTGTATTTCAAAGTGAATGACATCAGCAGGCTTGCCAAAGAAGGGCACTGGAGGATGTAGTGGCAGTGAATGACCTCAAAAGCATTGTTCCCTATACAGACAAACATCCACACTTGCCATGTGTGGGAATATAACTCCTACCTAAGTAGTTTATCACATTACAGCATTACACAGTTATAGGACATGGCACAGAGATTACTGAGCTACGTCTTCCCCAAAGGTGTATTTCAATGTGAATGACATCAGCAGGCATGCCAAAGTAGGGCATTTGAAATTGTAGTGAGTGTGACTAGCCTAAAAAGCATTGATCCCTACACAGACAAACACACACACACAGTTGCACGTCTTGGATTAGATCTCCTACCTAACTAGTACATTTTACCACAACATTACACAACTATAGGATGTGCCACAGAGATTAAGGGGCTACTGCATCCCCAAAGGTGTGCTTCAAGGTGAAGACATCATCAGGCTTGCCATAGTAGGGCAATGAGGAGGGCAGTGTGTGTGCATGGGCCATAACCCATTCATCTAGAGGCAAATACACCACACTCAGGCACACACATATTTATATTCCACAGGTACGTGTATACAACTGCTAGATGACTACTGCCTTGTACAGTCATGTTGCACAGTTAGCACTAGCACCACAGAGTCTATAATGCTGAGGGATTCCAGAGGCAAATGTCTACAATGAGTGATATTTACACATCATGTGGTTCTAGCCAATTGGCTATGTGCTGGGTGGGACAGGCCTCATGACTGAAGGCTCTTTGTCACTGTCACTCTCTTCCACACATCTATGTATGTTTACTTTTGATATATTATAGTGTGTTGTCCTTGGATATATGTGTGTATTCCTATCCAATGTGTGTGCAAAGCATGACTGGTGCATACTGAGGAGTGTATGCACTGACATCTGCAACTGTCAGATATGTATGATCCACTGTTGTTGCCAGACATGGGCTTCATTTCTTTAAGTGTGTGACCATCCCCAGTATGACCTTTCAGTATTTTGTTGGCTGACATTGCCTTTAAGTGTGGGAGCATGCTCAGTATGGCCTTCTGTATTGAATGTGTGAATCCATTCCAGGTAGATTGTATTCCAGTGCAGACCTTTGTGTTCTACACCTACAGCTAGCACAACGTTTCTGCAGGATATCTGTAGATCAGTTGACAATGTGGGCTCAAAATGGGCAAAGGATACTGAGGTACTGTAGGTAATTGTGTCTTTGCTGCTTGTGCTACATGGTCCTGGTGTTAGCAGAGATATTCAGACATGCGCACTGTTATACACTGTGATATTTTATGTCATCAAGTACTGTCAGGTAGACATATTTGTTTGCAATGATGTCCTGGGGAACACAGGGTGAATGCAGCTGTGTCCAATATTGTGGTCAAATGCCTACATGTTCCTGCAAACTCATGCCATTCTGGAGGGGGAGCTGCAGACACTTGCTGCTGGATCTGTGTAACTGGTTCAGCACCTTGATACAGTGGTGGCAGAAGATCCCATACTTGTACATCCATTAACATTACAGTATGGCCTTATCTTGCTGTGGCAATACATCACAGCTGTACAGATTCACACAGGTTTCCCAGAGGCAGGGGTCATTATTCAGGACATTACCCTTACACATTGTGGTTTATGAGCAGGTTTGTAGCCACCCATTCTTGTGTT
Source organism: Protopterus annectens (assembly GCF_019279795.1). Classification (NCBI taxonomy): domain Eukaryota; kingdom Metazoa; phylum Chordata; order Ceratodontiformes; family Protopteridae; genus Protopterus; species Protopterus annectens. The sequence goes on along the minus strand of NC_056726.1, from coordinate 1,806,380,867 downwards.
TGCAGCCAGGGATAGTATGTGCACATGGCTGTGTTTCAGACTTCACACACTCCATGCTGCCCATGCTTCCACCCCCACCCCTCTATTATTATATCCTCTTCCATACATTATGAAAACATTCTTTGATACTTTCCCTATAGCTATCACCTCATCACAGCAGTATATTGGTGTTGCCCCACAGTTCATGCAGTAGGACATGGTGGACATGTTACTGTGGTTTGTCCAAAACGTTGCAGATGGGTTCTGTGGACTGTGTTATGTTGTTATTTGGGTGTCCATGACATAACATACATTGACAGTGCGAGTGAGACACAGGCCTTTGGCAGAGGACTGTAGGCCATTTGGTAGTGATGCAGGCCAGCTGTAGCAGGCCGTTGCATTCTGTCAGTTCTACAGCCCAGACTGCAGTACAGTATATTCCCCTGGGGTCACAGGGTAGATGTGCTAGGTGTTTATGCCAATACTTTCTGTCAGTATTGATCCAGTGGTGTGGATGCTGGCAGGGTGCTGCTTACAGCTAGGGACACACCTGCATGGGACACCTGCTCTGCATGCTGCATTCTTTTGCTATTGACATACACAGGTGGGGGTTATATTGTACTCATTCCCAACAGCAGGGATAAGACTGGAGAGGTACCTGTGGGCGGTGGTTTGGTGAGCTGAGTGCATGATGCTATGGACACTACTTGCATCTAACTCACAGATATGCATGGGGCATTCTACTTATACTAGCTTGTGCAGGGATATCAGCCGTTTCTCAGTACATCATTCATATGACCTCTGGGGTCTACCAGTGTTTAGCCAGATGACATTGGTATTCCCTACTACAAGCCCAAATAATGTGCTCCAAACCTGTATGTACAATTCCAAGGGTGTGTCCATCTGACAGTTACATAATATACACTTTCTGTCTGGGGTACTTCCCCCTGTGTACTGCTTGTATATGTGGCCCAACAGTCATGCCGTGTCCATCTTCCAGATGGTGACACATATTACTTCCAAACATTTACAATGGCTTACTGCTAGAATGTGTTATACTGGAAAGCATTTTGTTTGGAACTGCAGTTGTGAGGACTTGGCCCTGTCATCGGCAGTACTGGGCAATGGCCACCAGGACAAACCTCACCATGTATACATACTGACCACTCTCACACAATATACAACGGACACTAACCTAACACACACACAGACCTGCATATTGTACACATGGTACAATTTATCCTGCTACCTTGACCAGCTCAGGTAATGTACGCTCCACTGTTATTATACCTACACATACATGTTACTACATTTCTACATAGGATGGGAGGGCACACCTGTGTGTTAATACATATCTACATAGGACTGGAGGTGGGCACAACTGACTGTTACTACATTTCTACATAGGATTGGGGGGGGCACATCTGTGTGTTATTATGTGTCTACATAGGAATGGGGGGCACACCTGACTGTTACTACATTTCTACATAGGATTTTGGGGGACACACCAGACTGTTACTTCATTTCTACATTGGATTGGGGGGGGGCACACCTGACTGTTACTACATTTCTACATAGGATTGGGGGCACACCTGACTGTTACTACTTGTCTACATTGGATTGGGGGGAGCACATCAGACTGTTACTACATTTCTACAAAAACTTGGGGGGGCACAGCTGACACTTGTACACATTTGCTATGACTGTACTGGTATGTCAGGTCATCCATTTCATTCTGTATTCTAACCTATAATGCTGACTAGAGGCATATTAGTGTACTACAGGTCTTAGGTTTGATTGGCCTACATTTCAGTTTCTGACTTCTTACCCTTCAGAACTAACATCCCACTGACTGACCTGTTGTAATCTGTCTGTGTAGGTATGGGGGGGATTACCCATAGCCATCAATCAGAGGCCTTAGCACAGCCTTCATTTGTGTTTGTCGACACCTGTCCTGCTGGCTGAGACTGTTGTTGGGTATATGAGCCTCCCTGACTGGCATGTGTGTGCTATATGGACACACATGTGGCCCAGCACATTTCCTGCATTGGGTTTTGTCACCATGTGTAGTACTGGCTACTACGGTGACATCAGTATCTGTTACAGATCTCATGCTGCCACTATAGGTGTCTACTATCTGCTGGCATCCCGTTCAGCCACCCGATTCCCTTGCATGCTCACATCCATACCATAGATACAAGTAACAACACATACTACTCCATTCAGCAATTAGGAGGAAGAGTGACTTACCTTGTGGTTGTGCGAGTATTGAGGATGGTGCTGGAGGGCTGCCTATGTCGGATCCACATAGTACACTCCCTATACATGGTTGGGCACAGGTAGTGTTATGTTTGGCATCACTTTTACTGTATGTGCGAGTCAGCGAGAGGTGTCCTTCCCTGGGTCTCTACTGTGTCAGTGTATGTGCTATGCATTGCCTCTTTGCCAAGGCCAGGGCATACTGGGCATGCCTCCTTCTGCCTACTGTGGCAGGCTCAGGTTGTTCCTCCTCCGTGTCACTCTGTGCCTGTTCTGGCCCAGGCAATGGTGGTGGGGGGGGTTGTGTGGCCCTGCCCCATGCTGATCCTGCTGCAGCTGTTTCCGCAGGATCATATTGTGTAGCATGGCACTTACAATGACAATTTGAGTACATGTAGCTGGCGAGTACTGCAAGGCTCCACTGGATGTGTCCAGGCATTGGAACTGTGACTTGAGCATCCCAAACACATGCTCTATTATAATTCTGGTCTGTGCGTGTACATCATTATGGAGTTCTTGTTCAGGTGTGTGTGTATTTCTGATGGGTGTCATCAGCCATGGCTCCAGTGCGTAACCAGCATCCCCCACTTGGTGACCGTAAGGGATGCCCCCATTGGCAAATCTCTGGTAAAGCTGCATCAGATGCCAGATGTCAGAGTCATGATAGCTTCCAGGGCAGCCAGCACACACATCCATTATAATGCCCTGGGCATTGCACATGACCTGGCAGTTGATTGGTTGGAAGCCCTTGTGGTTGATGTAGACCCTACCCTGCTCACCGGGTGGTGATTTGATGCATATGTATGTGCAGCCTATATCACCCAATACCTCAAGGTATTTTGCTATTTGGTGGAAGAGACTCGTATTGCTGGCCAATGCCTCACTGGTGTTGGGAAAATATACGTGCTCACCGGCATGTGCTGACATGGTATCCAGGAACTGGTGGAGTACCCTGGATGCTGATGCCTGCGAGATCCCCATAATATCCCCAGTTGGCCTTTGGAAGGTACCTGTGGCTAGTATCCTTAGGCCTACACATACCTTAGTATCCACTGGGATAAGTTCCCCTCTATTCGTTCTGTGTGTCAGGCGTGGCTGGCACAGCTCAACAATTTGCTGTACAAGGTCCCTGTCCATCCTATAATGTTCCACTATCTCCAACTCATGTAGCCCCTGGTAGGTTACCCTGGGTCTATACACTCTTCTTCATCTCCTTACTGTGGGTTGGTCGACAGCATTCTCATCCTCACCACCCTCAGCATCTTCCACATGTTGATGTATGATAGCTACTGCAGCCCCTATCATTTTGTTGTTTTTGTTTGTTAAAATTTCCCTGCTTGTATACACCGGTGGTGTAGAGTATGTTGGAAAAACCAGAGGGAAAGGTGTTTGCATAGTTTATAGTAGTGTTCTGGGCTGGGCTGCTGCCTGTGTAATTGGCTGATTCTGATAAATTTCACCTGCCAGATATGCTAGTTCTCTTGATTACCTTCCTACTGCTGTTTTCCCTTCCCATTGCCTTTCTGTTTAAGCCCAGTGGCATGCCACACAAACACAGTGCTCAAATGTGCACAGAGCTGCTATTTCCTGGTTTACTTTTTTTTCCCTTTAAAACCCAGTGCACGGCGCATACACCTGATTAGGAAATGTAAAGAGTGCGAGGCAGCCTCAGACACACCCCCTTGCTTAGCTCTGCTAAGCTAAGGGCAAACCCAAGCTACAGGGCTCCAATATGCTTACAGTATGCCTGACACACACCCCTATGATGTTAGCTAACTTTTAGGCTTGAACCATGTTATTCCTGCACTTACACAGCTGGGTGCTGGCTAGCATTGAGGGGAAATCTCGGATTCAATATCATTCCCCTCATTTGCATAGGATTGCCTGCTAATGCATAATTACAGGTCCCACACTGAGCATCCACCCTTAGCAGCCACTATTCACTGGCCATGTTGTCTTCTGCCTGCCATTGAGTATAATGGCAAAATAGTGATTTTGGTTAGAATGTTTATTTCAGGTTATTTTTTTATATTTTCAGCCCAATCCCGTTTGCGCACCACTGCCCTACACTTAGCCTAAATCGGCTAAAAAAAAAAATAAAAGTTATTTTTTTTTTTAACTGTTTTCTATGCCAATGGCCATATATTTGGCAATTGGCATGGCTTCCATATAATATACACACTTTGTTTGGAGCTGTCATGGCTCCGTTTTGTAGTTTGCAGAAATGTACTCGATTACTAGCCGTGTACATTTCTCCACACTGCAATAGTCCTGCACAGCTGGCTGACAGCTTCCCGGATCACAAATTCACCTCATTTGCATGTTTTTCACCTGCAAATGGAGTAATTTGCATACAGGAGCTGTGTCCATGAAGGAATAGTGCAGGAGCGCTCATGCATGTCCCTGCAACTTATTCCTGGATTGCACGGTGGCCATATTGCCTCCAGGAGCTCCTGCACTGTTCCTGCACACCGTGCAGGGCTTGCCGAATCTGGGGGACTATGTTCAACTCAATGGCATAGCTATGGGCACAGTCTGTGCCAATAGCTATGCCAATATGGTGATGGCTGTGTGGGAACAACATTATATCTGGGTCAGAGTAGATATAATCACTATATTCCTTTCTATAGACATTTTGTCAATGACATTTTTCTGCTATGGACAGGTACTAAAGATCTATTGACTGAGTTCACTGATTTTATTAACAGTTCAACATTATACCTTAAGTTTGATGTTAAGTCTTTTGATATAGCGTTTTTGGATGTATGTGTTACTGTTAATAGAAATTTAACACTCAATTTCATCAGAAACCTTGCTATTGTAATAAATTATTACATAAGAAAAGCATGCATCCTAGACACATTTTCACTAATATAGTAAACGGACAAGGTATTAGAGCTTTGAGGCTCATTGCAGCTGAGGTTCATTTTCGAAATGAAATAAAGCACCTCACTGAAAGCTTTGTTTCAAGAGGCTACAATGTAGTACAACTACAAAGTACATTGGATGAAGTTAACTCTTTGTGATCTACTACAGCAAGACCATACTATTCTAATGCAATATCATCACTTATAGGAAAGCCCCCTCAGAGACCCACAAGTGGATTAACGTTTTCTATGTCCTATAGTAGTAATGTTCAAAACATCATTAACGTTATACATAAACACTGGAATATTTTAACTGCAGATGAAAAGATAAGAAGCGTAGTAGGAGTAAAAATCTCCTTTGTGTTTTAAAAACAAAAATGTATTAATAGGTTGCTATGTTCATCGGTTCATAGGTGTGTACTAGACTAATGGCCCTGGAGCCTTTGCAAGCCTAGCCCATAAAAGTGCCCTGGCATTGTGCCGCCCTACGTTAGTTCCCAGTGCCTCTTTCAAGTAGAGCTACTGGAGTGATCCCCGGGGGGAACTTTCTATTCCCTATCCACTCTTCAAGATTTCTCTTGAAGAGAGCCAGTGAGGTGCTCTGCTTGACATGTATGGGAAGTCTATTCCAGAGCATGGGCAGTCTCCAGGTTATGAACCTGTCCCTCCAGCACATTCTGTTGATTGTGGTAATGAGGTTAAGGTCTCTGGAGCATGTGGTGTGGAGGGATTGAGACTTCTTTAAATATAGCATTTCTAACAGAGCTGGGTCAAATATGTATTTGTAAGTCAAGCAGAGATCGCCTCTTAGCAGACGATATGAGACATGCAATAGCAGGAGTTTTTTGAGTCTGTCCATGTAGGACATGTGTTTAAGGCCCAGGATCCTCTTCATGACATACTTTTCTGGCCTCTCCAGCTGTTGCAGGTATCTAGTGATGTACATGCCAAATGGGGCATTATACTCTATGACTGGTCTAATGAGGGAAGAGTAGAGAGAAAGGATGACCTCTTTCTTCCTGGATGCAAAACCCTTGCTAATGAGATGTGCCACATAGAAGGACTTTCTGACCACAGTGGCAATGTGGTGGTCAAAGGAGAAGTTGCTGTCAACCTGTGTTGCTAGATCTCTTATAATGCCTTCAGTGTTCAGTGGGCTCCCATCGATGTGGTAATTAGTGGGAACTGTGTTTTTCCCAAAGGTGATGACAACACATTTTTTGGCATTAAGCTTAAAGCCATGGTTTCAACACCAGTCATTTGTCTCAGTGAGGCCTTTCTGTAGGATGTCTGCATCACTTGGGGAGTTAATAATGGCTCCCAGCTTGCAGTCATCTGAGAACTTGGTCAGCCAGAGTTCCTCTGTGTTGGCCTGGACTTCTGAAAAGTAGATGCCAAACAGGAGAGGACCCATGACCAATCCCTGTGGGACTCCACATGTGATTGGTCGGCAGTCTGACTTGGAGTCTGCTACTTTCACACTGTGGGTTCTATCTGTAAGCCAATTTGCAACCCACCTATTGATATAGGGGCTGATGCCTAGTTTTCTGAGTTTATCAATAATTTCTGAGTGAGGAATGGTATCAAAGGCCTTGGCCAGATCGAGGTAGGCTGTATGAACTGCCTTACCTTCATCCACAGCTCTGGTGACTGACTCAAAGAAATTAACCAGGTTGAGCAGGCATGATCTACCTTTCACAAAACCAAATTGCGTGGGACCTAGAGTTTGGAGATTCCCTTTATCCTTGTTAATTAGGTCCATGATTATGCACTCCATAGCCTTACATATCAGACTCGTCAGGCTAATGGGGTGATAATTTCCATGGTCTGTAGTCGCTCCTCCAGTATGGAGAGGGATGACTGCAGCAGTGCGCCATTCGATATGGACAAAGCCTGAGGTGAGGCTGTGAGTGGACATGCCACATAGATGTGGTGCCAGTTTACTTTGTAATTCATGTAGAACACAGCCAGGGATATTGTTGGGTCCCATGGAAGCTGTATTCTTGGCCTTGGACAATGCAGCTTTAATATGTGCTACAGTAATGCTGGATGCCTGGCATTCTTTCTGTATTGAGATTGGTCCTTTAGGGGGTGAGAGATGAGTAAAGTTTGCACTGAATCTGTCAGCCAGTATGTTGGCAATATCTGTTGGCTCAGTATAGGAGGTACCATTGTGCAGTAACTCAGAGCAAATCTGGTTATTGCCATGGAGATTCTTGATATAACTATAGAAGGCTTTGCGGTGGATTTCACCTTTTTCTGCAACAGTTTCTTCCTTTTGTTGTAGAGTTTATTAATGGTAGGGGACCACCAGATTGGCTTCCTTTTATTGGAGGAGAGTGTCTTAGTTCGGTTGGGTATGGCTATTATGTATGTGCTCGTACAGTGCATTGGTGTATGATTCGGCAGTCGTGCATCTATTTTCCATTGGCATGGGTGCCGTGAAGTTAGCCACCTCTGTTTTTAGGAGTCCAAAGTCAGCTTTGGAGAAGTTTTTCATGGTGGATACCTTTGTGGGGGGAGGGGTTGGTGAGATGTGGATTTCCATGGTGATTAGTTTGTGGTCTGTTCTAACCAGGGAGGAATTAACTATTGGTGTCAAGCAACAGTTGTCCATGTTAGTAATAATGAGGTCAAGGATGTTGCTTCCTCTAGTGGGGGTAAGAATTAGCTGGTCCAGGGCATTGGAATTGAATTCCAGGAAGCACTGGACCAGTGCATTGGTGCATGAGTAGGTTTCCCAGTTGATGAAGGGGAAGTTGAAGTCACCTAGTATGAGAGTGTTGGTTTGGATCTTAATAGTTTCCAGGGTGCTTAGGAATGTGGAGTGAGAGCCTTGAGACATGGTTGGGGACCTATAGCAGGCTATGACCTGAATTGCAGTTTTACTCAGTGTTAGTTGTACCTGGAATATCTCAGATGCATTATGATGGGCTACTAATCTGGAGTTGTGCATATCCTTTATGAATATGGAGACACCACTGCCTTTGGAGCTTCGGTCCATGTTCTAGGGCTGAAAGGTGTGGAATGAGTTATAGCCTGGTAGTGCAGGGGTGTTTTCTGCTGCTTTAAACTAGGTCTCAGTTACAGCACAAATGTCAATGTTCTCCATTTTGAGGAGAGCTTTGAGTGAGCACATCTTGAGATTTAGACTTCTAACATTGAGCAACATGACCCTCCAATTGCATTTATTTATAGCTGTTATGGTGGTAATTTGGTCTTTGGAGCACCACCTAAAAATAGGCACTATAGGGCTGGCAAGAGCCTTAGCCAGTACCCGTGATCCCAGGGGTGACATATGCAGGCCATCTCTGGCAAAGCATCGAGGTCTGTCAATCATGTCATCCCAAGCAGACAGATACTGGATCCCTTTAGAATGACATCAGAAACTTAGTCAATTGTTGAAGTCAATAATTTTCAGTTTGTACTGCAGTATCATTCTGGGCAATAGTAGGATGCTGCTCAGGGCTAGGGTCATACCTGCCCGGGCCACATAATCCGAGAGCTCCACCATGTCTCTTTTCATGTAGTCCAGGGAGGTGCATCTCAGGTCATTCACACCCACATGGACAATGACAGAGTCATACTTATACTTGTTGTGGAGTGACCTGAGTGGGTGTGTCATGTGTTGGATTCTGGCACCTGATAGCTGACTGTTACCTTCTCCTTAGTCAACCTAGTGAGTGGGACATCAGTGTGCCTCACTATTGATTCATCTATGATTATTGTATTGGGCAAGCTGTTTTGCCTTAGGGGCTTAGATTGAGGAGCACACTGTGTAGGTGTGCTATGTGTCTTGTGGTTTGTGCTGTGTAGTGGTGGTGAAGTGCATTTCTGCCTTGGAGGTCTTTGCTGTTTGGGTAGATTTCTATTGAGAGCCTCCATGAAGGTGGGTTATCAAAACCATTATACTGATCAATCTTAAAAGAGTTTGACTAATTATACACTTCCTTCTGGGGATTGTAATTTTTGTGCCCATGTAGATACCACTGGACAGTATGTACATCCTGTTACAGGTAAACTTTTTCATTTCAAAGTAACAACCCATTGTAATAATGTTCATCTTATTTATTTAGCCTACTGTGAAATATGTAGATCTTTTTTATGTAGGCAAGACAAATCAACGTTTACGAGATAGAATTAAGGAACACATTTACAATATAAGAACCAAATTATAGACTAATGCCTTATCAAAACATGCTAGTGCTAAACCAGGGCACAGTACTTTTAAAGTTATGGTTCTTGAAATCATCCAACAAACTAAAAGGTTAGGTGATATTAGAAATATCACTGAATCATGGGAAACAAGATGAATCATCAGGTTGCAAGCTGATCGCAACCTTGGGTAGAATGTAAGTGTACCTTTAAAACCTATGTTGAAGAGCAGAAGGTTGTTTTGATAACATATTATGTATTATCTTCCTATAAATCAGCTCCCTGAAGAGTTTGTCTGCTAATATTTAGGTAGGAAAGTCATCATGGGTGAGAATGTTAATAGGCAGTTTTATGTGACTCATTTTGTGACTTAATATGTCATTGCACAAAATATTTTTTGTTGGTATACATACTTTTTAAATTATTGTTATGTTAATGTTATGGTATCATTTTCATGTAGTTTAGGGCCTTTTTTATATGTTTCTGGTGTTTACTTATTTAACTGGTGGATGCTGTAGTAAAGTAACAGTATAGTACTTTATACAGATCATGCACATAGTTTTATTAGTATATGTATAGTCTAAGAGACTTATATAATCAGAAATTTAGATATTCTAATTCTGGTTATGGTTGATTTAATACTAGCTATTACTATATGTGGTTGGGGTAGTTATCTGATGTGCATACCCATGTAATAATAAGTTTGGAATAGTATGGGTTTTAGATGGCATCACAATTTTGCATCTGGTTCGTAGCAATAGCAATGTATGTATAGCTCATGTGACCATAGGTGAACTTGGATTTATTCACATGATGTCCTTTTTTGTTGTGCTTTTTAAAAGGTAAGATTGATTGAAGATTAATGGGGTTGCATAGATGGCATCGTAATTTTACACCTGGCTTGCAGTAGCAGTAGCGTACGTATAGTTCATTTGACCGTAGATATAATTGTATGTGTTTACATGACGTCTTTTGTATTCCTTAATTGTGTTTTTTTTAAATGTATGATTGACTATGTTTAATGGGGCTCATGGTCATAAGAACCCAATAATCTGAATCAAAAGTAGTTATTTTTATATAGTTAATATTCATTATTTACTGCTTAACACCTGTCAAAAAAGTCACACTCAGAACTGTCATATTAGTTGCATTCAGAACCATGTTTTTGAATAAGTGGCTAGGCTTGTATAGGCCCTAGGGCCGATAGCCTAGTACCTACCTATGAACCTATAAACCTTTGAAACGAGATTAGGTTTTTTAGAAGCAGTTTTGTTTAGTCTCTATAGTAATACTTTTGCTAGATGTAGTTATTTAATCGAAACATCACTATTGAGAGGATAGCCATTTATTAAAAGTGTAAGTACAACACGTATCATATGGAAGGATATACGCTGTGATTATCAGTCTCACTTTGTTACTGAAATGCTCATTGATTTTTGAACCACTGATCTGAATAATCTATCCAGGAGGCATATATAGTTTCTCATGTTAATGAGTTTTTGAGATGATGTTTTTCAGATGGAATTTCATAGATACAATGTATCTTACTGGGTAAACTGTTTTGAAAAGTTTTTTTAAGTGAAGTGGTTTTATACAGTAGCTGTTAGTAATATTATCTGATGAAGCAGACTTTTGACCTGTGCAAGCACTTACCTAGTGTAATAAAAATATTCCATTTTATTTCATTTTTACTCTGGCTGTGTGTCAGTTTGTTCGCATTATTTTATTTGTTTCAGTCACATTGGTGTTTTTATTGGACAGACTGTTTACCCTAGTTACTAGTATTTGCTTTTATTTGGCATGCTTTAAAACTTCCCTAGAGGGCTCTTTAATTAAGGAAATGATTTCCTGAGCTGGGATACAAGATCTGAATTATCTAGACATAGTAAGGCCTTGTTAAGTTTAATTCAGGGGGGGGTTACCAAAAAAGCAATTTCTAGAAAATGGTCTAAATCAACAGTACTTGAAATAGTGAATATTGTAACAGAGATAAAAGAACAGGAAAGCTGATCTTTCGAAAATGGTAGTAGCAAATTACAAAAAAAATGGTAACTAAGTATAATAATGCATAAAATATTTTAGAGGAGGAATGAGGTTTAAGAAAAGGCAGGAACTGTACAATTTATGTAATGTTGGATTAATTAAATTGCATGGAAGAATACGACATGTATACTGCATGTAAATGTGAACTTGTTAATATGGTTTGTTACTTGTATATAAATGTAAGTTTGCCTGTGTCATAAGTGATAATTCAATATAGGTGTTTTTAAATGTATCAGATGTGCAATGGCATATCTTTATGTGTCCATGGGATTCAAAATAATGTTTCATGATCAGATAATAGATAACATGTTCATGGGTTCATAGGTTGGTACTAGGCTACCAGCCCTAGGGCCTATACAAGCCTAGCCATAACAATTCCCTAGCTATTTCTTCCCACAGTATTTACTTCCCTGGACCACTGTCTAGCAGGACGACTGACATGATCCCCGGGTTGAATTTCCTATCTTCCATCCAGTCATCCAGGTTCCTTTTGAAGAGGCCCAAAGAGGCGCACTGCTTGACATGTATGGGCAGTCTATTCCAGAGTCTAGGGAGTCTCTGAGTCAGAAACCTAGCTCTCCAGCATATTTTGTTCATTGTGATGACAAGGTTTAGATCCCTAGAGCGTGTGTCTCTGAGGGATTGGGATTTCTTTAAGTGTAGCATGTCCAACAGCTCTGGGTTTGGCATGGCCTTATATGTTAAGCAGAGATCGCCTCTGAGTAGACGATATGCGACAGAGTATAGGTGGAGTTTTTTTAGACGGTCAGCATAGGGCATCTGCTTTTGGCCTGTGATTCTTTTATTGAGGTATTTCTGTGGTCTTTTCAGTTGTTGCAGATGTCTTGAGAGGTACATACCAAATGGGGCATTGTATTCTATAATGGGTCTAATGAGGGATAATGATCTCCTTTTTTCAGAATGAAAAGCCCTTAGTGATGAGGTGTGCCATATAGAATTATTTCCTGACTGTTGTGGCAATGTGGTTATTGAAGGTGAGACCACTGTCCACCTGTGTCCCTAAGCCTCTTATCACACTTTCAGTGTTTAGTGTACTGCCACCTATGTGGTAATTCACGGGTACATATTTTTTCCCAAAGGGGATAACTATACATTTCTTGGCATTGAGCTTGAGCCCATGGCTCTGGCACCAAGCATCTGTTTCTGTAAGGCCCTTTTGTAGAATATCCACATCATTTGGGGATTCAATAATGGTTCCCAGTTTGCAGTCATCTGTGAACTTTGTTAGCCAGAGCCCCTTAGTGTTGGCCTGTACTTCAGAGAAGTAGATGCCAAACAAGAGCGGTCCCAGGACTGAACCCTGAGGTACTCCACTTGTCACTTGTCTGGAGCTGGATTTGGAGTCAGCTACTTTTACAGTCTGGGTTCTATCAGTAAGCCAGTTGGCAACCCATCGAGTGGCGTAGGGATTAATGCCCTGCTTAGTAAGTTTATCTATGATTCCAGAGTGGGGGATGGTGTTGAAGGCCTTGGCGAGATCCAGATAGACTGTGTAGACCACCTTACCCTTGTCCGCAGCTCTCGAGACTGATTCAAAGAAGTCAATCAGGTTCAGCAGACAAGATCGGCCTTTCATGAACCCAAACTACATGGGGTCCAGTGTTTGGAGGTTGCCAATGTCTTTGTTTATAAGTTCCATGATAATACGTTCCATGGCCTTGCAGATCAGGCTTGTCAGACTGATGGGGTGGTAGTTTTCAGGATCCAAGGTGGATCCCCCTTGTGGAGTGGGATAACTGTAGCTGTGTGCCACTCAGTGGGCATGAAGCCTGAGGTGAGGCTATGATTAAACATGACACTTAGGTGAGGTGCCAGTTCATTTTGTAATTCATGTAATACACAGCCTGGGATGTCATCTTGTCCCATGGATGCTGTATTCTTAGCTTTGGAGAGTGCATTTTTTTACCTGTGTGACCGTTATTACCGGAATTTGGCAGTCTTAAGGTATTGAGATGGGCCCTTTAAGGGGTGAGGGAGGGTGAAGTTTGCACTGAATCAATCTGCCAGGATACTGGCAATATCCTTGGGAACAGTATATTTAATGCCATTCTGTTGTACCTCAGAGCAGATCTGAGCATTGCCATTTAGATTCTTGACATATATAGAATGCCTTGTGGTTGTCTTTGGAATCTTTGGCACTTTTATTTATGTAACTAGCTTTGAGGATTTTATGAGGGATCTCAGCTTCTTACTGAGGCTGGTAAGGGAGTTTTTTGTATCCTAGGATGTTCCTCTTTTCTGCAAGTTTCTTCCTTTTGTTGTAAAGTTTGTTTATGGCAAGGGCCCACCAGATTGGCTTCCTTTTTTGAAGGAGAGCATCTTCATAGGTTCATAGGTTCATAGGTTGGTACTAGGCTATCAGCCCTAGGGCCTATACAAGCCTAGCCATAACAATTCCCTGGCTATTTCTTCCCACATTATTTACTTTCCTGGACCCCTGTCTAGCAGGGCAACTGACGTGATCCCTGGGGTGAATTTCCTTTCTCCCATCCAATTGTCAAGGTTCCTCTTGAAGAGGTCCAAAGAGGCACTCTGCTTGACATGTATGGGCAATCTATTTCAGAGTCTGGGGAGTCTCTGGGTCAGGAACCTATCCCTCCAGCATGTTTTGTTTATTGTGATGACAAGGTTTAGATCCCTGGAGCGTGTAACTCTGAGGGATTGGGATTTCTTTAAGTGGAGCATGTCCAACAGCTCTGGGTTTGACATGGCCTTGTATGCTAAGCAGAGATCGCCTCTGAGTAGACGATATGCGACAGAGTATAGCTGGAGTTTTTTAAGGCGGTCAGTGTAGGGCATCTGCTTTAGGCCTGTGATTCTTTTAGTGAGGTATTTCTGAGGCCTTTCCAGTTGTTGCAGATGTCTTGAGAGGTACATACCAAATGGGGTGTTGTATTCTATAATGGGTCTAATGAGGGATGAGTACAGTGGGACAATGACCTCCTTCTTTCTGGATGAAAAGCCCTTCATGATGAGGTGTGCACATAGAAGGATTTCCTGACTGTTGTGGTGATGTGTTTATCGAAGGTGAGACCACTGTCCACCTGTGTCCCTAAGTCTCTTATCACACTTTCTGTGTTTAGTGTACTGCCACCTATATGGTAATTCATGGATACATGTTTTTTCCCAAAGGGGATAACAATACATTTCTTGGCATTGAGCTTGAGCCCATGGCTCTGGCACCAAGCATCTGTTTCTGTAAGGCCCTTTTGTAGAGTATCCACATCATTTGGGGATTCAATAATGGCTCCCAGTTTGCAGTCATCTGCAAACTTTGTTAGCCAGAGTCCCTTAGTGTTGACCTGTACTTCAGAGAAGTAGATGCCAAACAAGAGCGGCCCCAGGACTGAACCCTGAGGTACTCCACTTGTCACTTGTCTGGAGCTGGATTTGGAGTCGGCTACTTTTACAGTGTGGGTTCTATCAGTAAGCCATTTAGCAACCCATTGGGTGACATAGGGATTAATACCCAACTTAGTAAGTTTATCTATGATTCCAGAGTGGGGGATGGTGTCAAAGGCCTTGGCAAGGTCTAGATAGGCTGTGTGGACCACCTTACCCTTGTCCATGGCTCTGGAGACTGATTCAAAGAAGTCAATCAGGTTCAGGAGACAAGATCGGCCCTTCACAAACCCAAACTGGGTGTGGTCCAGTGTTTGAAGGTTGCCAGTGTCTTTGTTTATACGTTCCATGATAATACACTCCATGGCCTTGCAGATAAGGCTTGTCAGACTGATGGGACGGTAGTTTCCGGGATCCAAGGTGGATTCCCCCCTTGTGGATTGGGATAACTGTAGCTCTGCACCACTCAGTGGGCACGAAACCTGAGGTGAGGCTATGATTAAACATGACACTTAGGTGAGGTGCCAGTTCATATTGTAGTTCATGTAGTACACAGCCCGGGATGTCATCTGGTCCCATGGATGCTGTATTCTTGGTTTTAGAGAGTGCATTTTGTACCTGTGTGGCCATTATTACTGGAATTTGGCAATCTTCCGGTATTGAGATGGGCCATTTAGGGGGTGAGAGGGGGGTGAAGTTGGCACTAAATCGATCTGCCAGGATATTGGCAATATCCTTTGGATCAGTATATTTAATGCCATTCTGTTTTAGCTGAGAGCAGATCTGAGCATTGCCATTTAGATTCTTGACATAGTTATAGAATGCTTTGTGGTTGTCTTTGGAATCTTTGGCAATTTTATTTTCGTAACTAGCTTTGGAGGATTTTATGAGGCATCTCAGTTTCTTACTGAGGCTAGTAAGGGAGTTTTTGCATCCTGGGATTTTCCTCTTTTCTGCAAAAGTTTCTTCCTTTTGTTGTAAAGTTTGTTTATGGCAGGGGACCACCAGATTGGCTTCCTTTTTTTGGATGAGAGCATTTTGGTTCTATTTGGGATGGCACGATTCATGCATGAGTGGATGTGCTCGTACAGTGCCTTAGTGTAGGATTCAGCAGTTGAACTTTCAGTTCCCGTCTGCATGGGTGTTATGAAGTTTGTCACTTCTGACTTGAGTAGCATGAAGTTGGCTTTGGAGAAGTTTTTATGGTGGTTTCTTTACTGGGGGTGGGGTGGGATGTGGATGTTAAGGGTGATTAGCTTATGGTCAGACCTGACTAACGAGGGGGTGACCATAGGTATGGAGCATTGATTTCCCATGTTGGTAATGACCAGGTCTAGGATATTGGAGCCCCTGGTGGGACTATGGATTAGTTGATCCAGGGCATTGGAATTTATGAATTCCAAGAACCATTGCGCAAAGGTGTCGGGACTTGAGTAGTTTTCCCAGTTAATGGCAGGGTAGTTAAAATCACCCAGTATTAGGGTGTTTGGTTCTATCTTAATATTTTCCAGTATGTTTAGAAAGGTGTAGTGAGAATCTTGGGGTATGGTGGGGGATCTGTAGCAAGCTACAATTTGGATTGCAGTCTTACCTAGTGTTAGTTGCACTTGGAGAATTTCAGACACATTGTGTTGGCCAACTAGCCTGGTGGTGTGAATATCCTTGGTGAATATTGACACTCCTCCACCTTTAGTGTTTCGGTCCTGGTTTGGTGGCCAAAAAGTGTGGTAAGAGTTGTAGCCTGGTATTGCAGGGGTGCTCTCTGGAGCCTTGAACCAGGTCTCAGTTACTGCACAGATATCGATGTTCTCCATTTTAGGAGTGCCTCGAGAGAGTGCATTTTGAGGTTTAGACTTCTAGCATTGAGTAGCATTACCTTCAGATTTTGCATGCTTGTACCTGTTACGGTGGTGGTTTTGTCCTTTGAAGTTTGCCTAAAAAGGCACTATAGGGGTGGCAAGAGCCTTAGCCAGTAACCTGAATCCCAGGGCGACAGGTGCAGACCATCTCTGGCAAAGCATCGTGGTCTGTCAATCATGTCATCCCAGGCAGACAGATACTGGATCCCCTTTGAATGACACCATAAGCTTAGCCAATTGTTGAAGTCAATCATTTTATCCTTATATTGTGGTATCATTCTGGGCAAAGGCAGGATGCTACTCAGGGCTAGGGTCATACCTGCCTGGGCCACATGATCCAAGAGCTCTTCCATGTCTCTTTTCATGTAGTCCAGGGAGGTACGTCTCAAGTCATTCACTCCAACATGGACAATGACAGAGTCATATTTGTACTTGTTGTGGAGTGACTTAAGTGCATGCGTTATGTGGCGGATCCT
This sequence comes from Protopterus annectens, assembly GCF_019279795.1. Classification (NCBI taxonomy): domain Eukaryota; kingdom Metazoa; phylum Chordata; order Ceratodontiformes; family Protopteridae; genus Protopterus; species Protopterus annectens. The sequence continues at coordinate 1,806,363,866 of NC_056726.1, read as the reverse complement.
GGCACCCGACAGGCAGCTGACTGTAATTTTCTCCTTATTCAACCTGGTGAGAGGGACATCAGTGTGCTGGACTATAGACTCACCTATGACTAAAGTGTTAGGTACATTGTCTTGCCTTAGGGGCTGTTGCTGGGTGGCACACTGGTTCTTGGTTCTATTGGGGATGGCACGATTCATGCATGAGTGGATGTGCTCATACAGTGCTTTAGTGGAGGATTCAGCAGTCAAACTTTCAGTTCCCATCTGCATGGGTGTCATGAAGTTTGTCACTTCTGACTTGAGTAGCATGAAGTTGTCTTTGGAGAAGTTTCCTTACTGGGGGGTGGGGGTGGGATGTGGATGTCAAGCGTGATTAGCTTATGGTCAGACCTGACCAACGAGGGGGTGACCATAGGTGTGGAGCATTGATTTCCCATGTTGGTAATGACCAGGTCTAGGATATTGGAGCCCCTGGTGGGACTAAGGATTAGTTGATCCAGGGCATTGGAATTTATGAATTCCAAGAACCATTGGGCAAAAGTGTTGGTACATGAGTAGTTTTGCCAGTTTATGGCAGAGTAGTTGAAATCGCCCAGCATTAGGGTGTTTGATTGTATCTTAATATTTTCCAGTATGTTTAGAAAGGTGTAGTGAGAACCTTGAGGCATGGTGGGGGATCTGTAGCAAGCTACAGTTTGGATTGCAGTCTTACCTAGTGTTAGTTGCACCTGGAGAATTTCAGACACATTGTGTTGGGCAACTAGCCTGGTGTTGTGAATATCCTTGGTGATTATGGACACTCCTCCACCTTTAGTTTTTCAGTCCTGGTTTGGTGGCCGAAAATTGTGATAAGAGTTGCAGCCTGGTATTGCAGGGGTGCTCTATGGAGCTTTGAACCAGGTCTCAGTTACTGCACCGATATCTATGTTCTCCATTTTTGGGAGTACCTAGAGAGAGTGTTCATTTTGAGGTTTAGATTTCTAGCATTGAGTAGCATTACTTTCAGATTTTGCATGCTTGTACCTGTTACAGTGGTGGTTTTGTCCTTTGAACTTTGCCAAAAAAGGCACTATAGGGGTGGCAAGAGCCTTAGCCAGTAACCTGAATCCCAGGGGTGACAGGTGCAGACCATCTCTGGCAAAGCATTGTGGTCTGTCGATCATGTCATCCCAAGCAGACAGATACTGGATCCCCTTTGAATGTCACCAGAAGCTTAGCCAATTGGTGAAGTCAATCATTTTGTTCTTTAACTGTGGTATCATTCTGGGTGAAGGCAGGATGCTACTCAGGGCTAGGGTCATACCTGCCTGCACCACATGTTCCGAAAGCTCTTCCATGTCTTTTTTCATGTAGTCCAGGGAGGTACATCTCAAGTCATTCACTCCAACATGGACAATGTCAGAGCCATATTTGTACTTGCTGTGGAGTGACTTGAGTGCATGCGTTATGTGGTGGATCCTGGCTCCCGACATGCAGCTGACTGCAATTTTCTCCTTGTTCAGCCTGGCGAGTGGGACATCGGTGTGCCTGACTATAGAGTCACCTATGACTAAAGTGTTGGGTACATTGTCTTGCCTTAGGGCTGTTGGGTGGCACACTGGTGTTGTGAGCTATGTGACACTTTGGTTGTGATTGGTGTTTGTGTTTCAGTTTTGGAGGTCCTTGTTGCTTGGGTAGGTTAATGTTAAGGGCCTCCACATATATGGGTTTAGTGTTGCTATGTGTGGGTGTTGGTGGTGTGGATTTAGAAGGACTCTGTGTTGCTTGAAGTGTAGTGCAGATGTTAACCTTCTCCTCTTGACTGTCTAGCACAATCTTAGGTGGAGAGAGTTTTGCTTCCAGTTTGGCTATTTAAGTGCATCTCTCGCAGGTTGCTGTGATGGGTGGTAGGAGGAGAGGGTTGTCTGTGTACATGAGGCAATTGCTGCATTGCCCCAGTATGCCCAGATTCACCAGGTGGTCAGGAGAAATCACCGTAAGCTGACCCTTGGACATGCCTGGTTTGGTGCTTTTTGTTTTGTAAAGTACACAAACTATTTTCCCTTACCTTAATAAGGTACTTTGCAATTATAGACTGTTTAGTGCCTATGATTAATTTCTCCTTATTAACAAGGAGAGTTGGGTGATTGTATCAGTTTAAGACTTCCTAGTGCTTTCCAGCAGGTTTTAAAGCAAGTGCTAGTCACAGGGATGCTTAAAGGTAAGATGAAAAAAACGGTTTATCCTAAACACTACAGTGTGCACTAAAGGAGTTAGATGTGAAAGTAGATAACTTAAGTTTTACCTGTCTAAAAAGTTAAGTTTTAGTGGACAATCACTATTTTTAAAACAGCAAGATAGACTGAAAGGGGGTGGTCACTTTTGTATTCTAGTACTATGGAATACACTAGAATGGCCAATAAATTTAAATAGTTGAAGGGAAGTGATTTCACAAAATGATAATTATGTGCTTACTCACACAAGCCTGTAAAAGCAGAGAGGAAATGAGATATATGGTCAAATTAACATAAGGGGAAGGCAACTAGAAAGATAGTGGTGTTTAAGAACACTACAGTAACCTGGTGGGAGGGTGGGGAAAATATTTTCTGCCTGACTCACAAGAGACAGAGCTGTGGTCTCTTTTCAAGTTTTAATATGCAGTTAAAAGCAGAATACAAGTAAAACACAAGGTAAATAAAACAAATCACAGTATTCAAAATAGAAAAAGGCAATAAAGTAATACAACAAATAAAAAGCAAACTAACCTTTCCCTCACAGCAAAGTGTAGCAGAGTCTGTGTGAGCCTTTCTAGTAACGGTCAAAGTGTCAGTTTAGGTCAGTCCATATATAATCAGATGGATAGAAATGTGTTTGAGTACTAGGAAATAAGCCCTCATAATACAAAGTAGCAGGCCATCACAGAAGGGCACCAAAGTGTGGATGCCACAGGTCTTTGTATTGGGCTCAGTATTATTTAAATTGATATTTCTGATTTTCCAATTTCCACCATTTTTGATACATAGGTTTGCAGATGACTTTAAGACAGGAACAAAATATCTGACAAGCAAAGTTTTAATAAAAATAAATGTCTTAAAAACAAGGGAATTATGTTTACTGCAAACAGAAGTAAACTAGTTCCATATGATACAAATATAGTCCTACAGATTAGTTTAGGACAGGAGGATTCATTTGCATGCAAATATACAAAGGATTTGGGTACTACTCTTGGTAATGAACTTTGCTTTAAGTACCATACAGTGGATATAAAGCAAAAACAATTAAAAATGTTAGCCTTAACATGACTACAATTAAACCTAGAGATGAAATTAATAATGCTTATATTGTACACATTATTGAATATAACTTAGTCTTTGTAGTAAGACTTCAGTGGCTTTAGATCTACTGGAACATAACCAGTGTAGGTTTACTAAAAAGATAACTGGTGATAAAACTCTGGGCTAGTTTAATAGGCTGAAGAAATTAGACTTAATGGCATATTATACAGGTTGTAAGAAGCAAACTTTGGTATCCAGAGCTGTGAATAATCCCTTAATAAGGAATTATGTAGGTCTAAGTTTGGATAAACAATGCCATAAAAAGAGGAATACATATCCTTTATACAAGGTGATTATAAAAAAAAAGATTTACTTTGCTTCTCAGTCCATCCCAAGGTTATAATCAGACCAGCTTATGAAGTCAAGAATAAGGAGACGTAAGTACCTTCAAAAGATATTTAGAAGATTATATGATGCAGAAAGTACCTTCAAAAGATATTTAGAAGATTATATGACAGGCAGAAAATGTAGGTTTTGAGTGAAGGAAGCTTATTTATTTGTGGATTGTAGAACCTGATTGCAGCAGTAACATAACTTACAAACTTATTTGTTTTCTACAATATGGAAGTAGTACAGAATCTCAATAAAACCTTCCAAGATATCATAAAGATGTAGCTATGTCAGCAATGGTTAACTTATACCATCACAACAACCCATGCAAAAATGCTCAAGTGCAGGATTTTTGGCATACTTTTACTAGGCCAGGGAAACTTTGAGTGCTTCTGCTTTTTGGGGAGGGATAAGATGAGATTTGGATGTGGGTGGTTACATGAAGTGCATGCATAAAGTTGCATGACGGTTAAGGTATGGACAGGTAAATAAAGAATAGTGTAACTGTCAACTTTGCTACTTACATTTGAAGAAATCCTGTATACTATATATGTAACCATTGCCAAGGACTGCTGGAACACCCACATGATGAACATGATTTGACACTTGGATAACTAGGTAGAGCTGAATTATTACCAAATGATGAAGGGTTAATGGCAGCTCAAGATAGTGGACTGCATACACATTGTTTACAAAGTCTATAGAAAAAAGGGGGAGATACATACAAATGCAAGCTTTCTTAATGGAAACAGTTGCACATCTTGCTGCTGGTTCCATTATTCTCATGGCTAAGGGTCTGCATACTGAAAGACTCAGTAATGTGGCAGGACTTCTGCACTGCAGATCTTGCAAACAGTACAACATACAAGGAGCTGAAAAGTTCTGGAAACATTGAAACATAAGGAATTAATGAAAACAAAGTAGTTCTGGCCACATGAGCTCACCCAAAACCAACAATCAATAAAGTAGAAACAAGAAAACCAGATACTGTAGTAGAAAAACATGCATACATGCAAATATTTCAGGCACAGGAAGTAATGCCCTTCTAGCTTGCCTATATACCAAAATAGTTATCCCTATAGTAAGTATCCAGGTTGTTCTTAAAATACCTAAACTCGTGCTTGCGTTGATGTAATTTGATAGTCTATTCCATGCATCAGCTACTCTCTCGCATAACCAGTTAGTACACCTCTCATTTCTATATAATTGTCTGCAAAAGTTATCTGATGACTCTTATTATTTTTTGATAACCCTAAACATTCCCAGAGGTAGATGTCTCTAAATGCCCAATATACCTGATATGCTGATATTTGGTCTGCTCTTAAATGTCTGTATGAGATACTGTACAAGTTCAAATCTTTTAGTCTTTCATTATAACTTAAATTTTCACATACACAAATGCCCTGTAGTTCAAATTTACTTGTGCTTGTTTTCTTATAAGGTTTTCATAGTGTTATTCCATACTTAAGTCTGGGTCAAATGTAACTAGCAAACAATGATTTCCGATTTCTAAGACTTTATAAATCTTTGTATACAACCTATTCTACTCCATTATCTTAACTTTTACTTTTAAGACTACTAGACTACCGACTCCTAACACAAAACTTTTAATTTAAGACTACCAGCTCCTAACAGATACACACTATACTACAGATTGCAGCATGTACTCCTTGACAAGTGCATACATTGCACATATGAGTGTTCCAGTTATACAGATTACACTTTACAGCAGGGCATGTGTGCCAGTGGTATAGAGGTTTTATTTTAAATCTTTAAATTACACATAATTGAAGAATTAACCATATTGTATAGTTGGGAACTGTGGGCTACATTCTAATGCATGCATACTTGTTTTCACAGTTAAGATTCGCATGCTCAATTTGATACAACTCTACAAAATACAAAAAAAAAGCTATCTTTAACTTTTAATGCCAGAATGACACTACTATTCTGCTGCATACATACCACATGCTTCCCTCATCCTTGCTAATATAGCCCCCATGGGTTCATACATTCACTTCTCAGTCCCTGCGAGCTGTGGAAAAAAACAGAACAGAACAGCATACCATTAGGACTACCAGTCTTGCCTACACTTTGCTTTTAAGTCTTACAAGTGCTCTCTGTAGTTAATACTTACACAGGTGTGAGATGTCTGCAGTCCTAAATTCCCCAATCCAACAGTCGAGGCTATCCCTCTTCATCCTCTGGAGATCATTGTATTGATCCCTACATTGTTCACCAGTGCAGGGGATACAAGTGGCACTGATTACAGCCTTGGCTATACTATCCCTAGTTTCTGACTTATACTGGGAGCCAGAATAGTCCAAAACCATGATGCACCAAAAGGAACAGAAGAATAAATGACAAAAAACAGTGTAGGTACCTCTTTTATTAAAAACACCAAATTTCTAGTGCCTCGGCAATCAGCCTTCCAGAATAGTTCCCCTGCAAAAACCTAGCACTGTGTTTCCTCACTAGCTGTCCAATAAAAATCTTGGACTCCTGGTCACCTCATCTCTGTGCCCTAAACCTTGCACATTCTCCACACACCCCTGCCATGTCTGTCATGGATCTAGAACAATGCAGAATGACGCTTTACCACCAATTCATCATCTTGTTTACTGGGAGCATGCACACATGCTGTTTGAAATTCTTGCGCTCCACTTACCATCGAGCACACACGCTACTCAGCAGTGCACACTGATGACTATCATAGTTTTGCAATGGTAAACAAGCAAGCAAAGCAAATACAAGGTTATTGAATGTACAGGCCGTTGTGTTAGACAAATGTGAAGGCCATGGCAGTCCAGATAGCAGAAATATACTTACAGGAATACAGTACACAATATACTCACAGTCATACATTTCAGAATAAATGAGATAATACATAGATAAATGAATACATAACTGACACAATTCTAGTGACTCAACCCTCATATGTATATTAATATCAGCTCCACCATGTCAAGTGTTATAAGCGAGAGTGACTATAATGGGAAGTGGAATTGGAGTAAAAGTGCATAGAATATGCTGCATTCAGACCCAGGACCAATGTGTACGGCCTTCCCACACTTACACTTGATGCCACAAGAAGGTTGTGAAAACACTTGTCTATGTTGCAGTTCATTGCGATAAACTGCAATGTCACAACAGTAAAACAAAGGCTACACACCCTGTACTAGAAATCTGTACTCTAGCCATACACTTACACCTCCTGCACAGGAAGAGTTAGATGACATACACTATTTTACTAATCATTCTTAGGGTATCACTGTAAACCACTGCTCAGTGTCACTTAGCAAGTTTGCACAATGCCTAATTGTATTAATTTCTGTCTGGGTCCTATCTCGCCAGTTGTCCAGTTTGTGCTAAGAGGTGCATCACTCAAACAGTGACCCCTCCCAAAAAAACACAAAAGAAAAAAATAATAAAAGGGAGAGGTACTTGAAATGAGGAAAAGCTATAAATGAAATGCACACTAGAAAATGTTAGTACACATGAAATATTTCTACATAGGTCTGGATTAGAGCTCTCACTGCAATGTACCTTCAGAAGACAGGATGGGTGCCTTATCTCTCTTTACCACACAAACAGTTTTGCAGCAAAGAACTTAAATCAATATGCACACAACCGACTGCTACAGCTTCTACACTAATGTCAAACCACACAAGTGCTATTTGTACACATATTAGTTTTGGATGTATTGCACCTAGTGATCACACAACCTGTCATGAATGATTATTGTTTGCAAATATACAGCTCTGTGTTATATTTATGTGTTTATTGGCCATTAATAATTTATCTGAGCAGTACCCTGAGACATGCAGTGTGTAAGCCATTTTATATAAATGGCCTTAAGATGTGTGACAATATTAAGTGGAAATTATATCATATGCAGTTGCCAACAAATGAAGGGCAGGTTGGATGTTAAGGAACACAACCTGTGACTTGTGTGGTGCTTACTTACATTTCCAGCCTTACATCTAACACTTTGTAGATCTAACCTTGTACACCCAGTGGATGTAATGCAGCCTGCAGTGCTGTTGTGTTTTCCTTCTCCCAACCACTAATCAGTCACACTTGCAATCCATTAAAAACAAACACTAAGGGAGTGCCTGGACTATGTTTACATCTCCTACACTTATCTAACCTTTCAGGATTCAGGAATTCTAATGAGTTCACACCTCATTTGCATCTTCACAGTGCTAACAGTCCTGAATCTACATCATAGAAAGGCAACAATGTAGCTATGCAAACTGATGGCGGGGACACTTGTTTATGCTGAAAACACTGCACATAACGTTATCTCTTTAGGATATATCTGTACAGAGAAGTATTGCACTTCAGAAGGTATGTTTCTATTTGGTCAGCTACATAATGCATATGCTGGAATGTATTTAAGAAATATATGAAGCATAGGCTTTTACACTTTTATCTGTATGCATTAGTTAAACGTACTGATGGCATGAATATGTTTGTCAGGCCATTTCAGAGGTATACATGTCTGCCAATACATGACAATAGAACGCTGTGTGATAACTATGTACAAATGTTTCAGGGACAGTTCCTTTGATAACACTTTTAGTGTTTCACAGGGAGCTTGTTAGCAAATTGTCTCATTTTCCTGTTCATTTGGGGAGGAACATAGGTGAGTCACTGTTATGTCACTAACAAGGATAGACTGTTCTTTTGTGGGGGAAGAGCAAAGGTGAGTTACTGTTATGGCACAAACAAGGATATGTTGCTCTATTAGTATGATACAAGGATATGACACTCATTCCTATTATTACACAATACACTTCAGGTTCAAGTCTTGCTTTGTAAATCCAGCAGTTGACATGGTTTTGTCCATGTAGACTCCTTTCTATGGCTGCACTCCAAATGTTTTGGAATATGCAGGACATACCAGTGTTGAGTCTACACAGATGTTTTATAGCTTATTGAATAGCTAAACCATGTTGGGATTGGTTAAATAGTATGCAGTTCAGCTATTTATGCTGTAATTAGCATGCCACAGTATTTACGTTGTTTGCGGGGTGGTGCATGCCACTATTAAGTGCTTACTGAATCTAAAACTTTTTGAGGCCATATGCACATCACACAGTGATGTGCACATGGTGAAAAATGACCATGTAGGGTTTATTGAATCCCCCTAGTTATTTATTTATGTAAGTATGTATGGATTTGTTTGTTGTTTATTTAATGGGATACTGTTTATATCTGTACCCTCTGTAGTTGCCCCCTCACATTTACTTGAATCTACTCCATTATTGTCTGCTGATGCCATCATTTCCTATGTCACTTTGAGAAACAACACTATTCACTGAGTGAATGAATGAAGGAAAAAATGAATGAAAGCAAGAATATTATTTATTTATTTTATTTATTTGCCATTTGTTGACCAGGAAAGTCCGACTGGGTCAGGAAACCATTTTCAGTGGAGACCCGAGGAGAAAAGCTCCACAAACTACAAACATTTGGCAATATATAAAGAAAAAAACATTTGACAAAGAACAAGTAAAAATGGTCATATCATTTCCATACAGGTACTTAGCTTTGAAAGCTACAAGATGGCCTGTTTGGCATAAAGGCAGTTAAGTTTCAATTTCTGCAGCCATTTGGCAGCCATGAAATACAGAGATAAGTAGGTTCATTCAATTAGATTATCTAATTTGAAAATGTTGACAAATAAAAATCCAAAACCGACAGATGGACACTGTGAACACAAAAATAATGAATGGGCAGCTTCAGCCAAAATCCAAAATGTATTAAGTGCCTGCATCCTGGTGAATCCAGGACTTCATCAGAATGGAATATTAAGAAACAAATAGCCTTTTTATATAGGTTCAATCAATTCTTAATCAATCCATATACAAAAGTTTAAAGCTACAGTAAACTTAAAAAAAAAAATCTTTGTCCACTTTGTAGATGGAAGATATACCTAAAAGGATTATTAAAACAATCCTAACCATAAGAACAATGAACAGTGTTAATATCAGTAAAATTACTTTTTACCCAGAGTGATAATTAACTAAAACCAGAAATAGTAAAAATACAAAATACAAAAAATGTATATAAAAAAATATTTTCATAATCTCTTGCTATCATTATTCTTCCATAAGGTATAGGCTCTATATTTAAGGATAGGACCCAAAATTACATGATCATTTAGTCCAGGTGGAGCCATTGCTTTGAGTCTTAGTTGCCAGTACAACTCTCTCAAGGCAATATGGTTTCCCCAATTCCCCCTTCCATCCTGTTTGACTATTTACACAATTCCAAACTGAAATTTATTGGACTAGGACAAGCTAATGTATGCTTGTATAAAGTATTATTACTATTTTTCCATTTGAAAGCATGTAGGTGTTCATATATCCTTTTACATAAAACTCTCTCGGTCTTACCCACATAGAAAAGATTACATTCTTGGCAAACTGCGATATATATACTAAACCCTTACTATTACAATCACCTGTGTCCAAATGGATGCATTGTGGGGGGTTACTTACAGTCAATTGTTCTGTGACTGTAATGTAAGGGCAATATTTACAGGCCCAGCATCTATTAGTACCTCTTCTGTGTCCAGACCTGGGGATAAGGTGTTCCAACAGGTATTTAAGATTGAATTCAGTTTTGTAAATAAACCGTGGTACTTCACCCAAGGTGGAAATGAAATCTATGTTAGAATGAAACATCACCCAATTCTTGATTAAAATATTTTTCACCTCCTTGCTAAAACTTCCATAGTGTAAAACCATAGAATCTACAAAATGAGTATTACCATTTTGGTTGCCGTGTATAGTGGGTGACTCATCAGATCCCAAAAGCGGTTTGTATCTAAGATCCCAAATGGTAATAATGTTGGTGGAACATAAAGTTAATAAATCTAAATGACACCCTCTTTCACTAAATATGGCCCATAAAATGGATATTTCTCTCTTGAAATCATCGAAATTAGAACACATTATTGAAGCCTTGATATGTTGTTTAAACAGGATGATGAGACAGCTATTTGTGATAATGGTTTTAGATTGAAAAGTACTTCTATCCCCCCCTCCAACCCACAATAGTGGGTTTTGAGAAAATCTGTACCAAGGAAATTTATAAATCATATAATTTACATAACACTAAGTTTTATAATCTTAGTGAAGAAGAGTCGTCACTACTGTACAATTTAAGACAGTATGGTAACATTAGGGTGATGAAGCCCAATAAAGGTGGAGGAATGGTATTAATGAATAAGACCGATTATAATGATTTTATAGAGGGAATTCTACATGACACAGATACATATGAAGTTGTTTCTTTAAATTAAATCAATATTTCACACAGAAAGATAAAGTTATTTTTAGAGGATTCTCTCTTACAAGGGGTGATTAATGAAACAACTGTTCATTTTCTGTTGAATGAACATCCTGTGATACCCGTGGCATTCGGCATCCCTAAAATTTATAAACATATTAATAGTCCCCCTTTCAGATTAATTGTGGCATCACAAAACAGTTCTACCCATGCCTTAGGCCTTTTCATTGATGGAATACCTAAAGGAATATTAAAACTTAATCACCATATTCTAATTGACTCATGGGACTTTTTAAAGAAAGTTAAAAATGAGATTTACACTAATGAAGCCATTTTGCCACTATTGATATTGTTAATCTTTTCCTGTCCATTCCACGTAAGGAAGGATTTGACCTATTCCATAATGCTTTGCTAGAACTTAATCATTTAAATAACCACATGATCAATTTTATTATGGCACTTGTGGAATGTGGGTTGAAAAACAACTTTTTTGTATTGGAGGGCGAGTACTTTAAACAGAAAAAGGCAATGCAATGGGTGCAAGCTGTGCACCCATATACGCCAACCTGGTGATGTACTCATGTGAAAAGCAGTTTATTTTGAATTCAAGATTTTCTAATAAGTGGTATATCTATTTACGTTACTTAGATGATTTATTTTTGTTGTGGAAGAGTAGCAAAATATAAGTGACAGAATTTATGGATTATTTAAACAACATTTGTCCTTTTTTTAAGTTCACCTACAATCTTTCCAGAGATAGAAAATACTTCTTAGATATTACTGTATATAAAAATTATGAGGAAAACAATTTTTGCTCTAAACTTTATAGAAAAAACAATGTATTCTAATACATATTTGGATTTTTCAAGTAATCAACCTCCACATATGAAGAGGAACCTAGTGATAGGACAAATGATCAGGGCTTCAAGAATGTATTCTAATTTTGATGATTTCAAGATAGAAATATCTGGTTTATGTGCCATGTTTAGTGAGAGAGGGTATCCTTTAGATTTATTGACTTCATGTGTTACCAATGTTATTACCAATTGGGGTCTTAGATACAAACCGCTTTTGGGGTCTGATGAGGCACCCACTATACAGGGCAACCAAAATGGTAATGCTCATTTTGTAGACTCTATGGTTTTACATTATGGAAGTTTTAGCAAGGAGGTGAAAAACATTTTAATCAAGAACTGGGTGATGTTTCATTCTAACACAGATTTAATTTCCACCTTGGGTGAAGTACCACGCTTTGTTTGCAAAACTGAATTCAGTCTTAAATACCTGTTGGAACACCCCATCCCCAGGTGTGGACACAGAAGAGGTACTAATAAATGCAGGGCCTGTAAATATTGCCCTTACATTACAGTCACAGAATAATTGAATGTAGGTATTCCCCCACAATGCATCCATTTGGACACAGGTGATTGTAATAGTAAGGGTTTAGTGTATATTGCAGTTTGCCAAGAATGTAATTTTTTCTATGTGGGTAAGACCGAGAGAGTTTTACGTAAAAGGATGTATGAACACCTATATGCTATCCAATGGAAAAATAGTAATAATGCTTTATAAAAGCATACATTAGTTTAACCTAATTCTAATAAAATTCAGTTTGGAATTATGGAAATAGTCAAACAGGATGGGGGGGGGACTGGGAAAACCGTATTGCCTTGAGAAAGATGTACTGGCAATAAGACTCTATGCAGTGGTCCCACCTGGACTAAATGATCATGTTACTCTGGGTCCTATCCTTAAATATAGACCCTATAACTCATGGTAGAATAATGATAGCAATGGGTCATGAAAACATTTTTTACATATATTTTTTGTATTTTGTATTTTTACTGTTTCTGATTTTAGTTAATTATCACTCTGAGGAAAAAGTAAATTTAGTAATATTAACACTGTTCATTGTTCTTATGGTTAGGATTATTTTAATAATCCCTTTAGGTATATCTTCCATCTACATAGTAGACAATTTTTTTAAAGTTTACTGTAGCTTTAAAATTTTGTATATGGATTGATTGAGAATTGATTGAACCTGTATAAAAAGGCTGTTTCTTTCTTAATATACCATTCTGATGAAGACCTGGATTCACCAGGATGAAAGCGCTTAATAAAGTTTGGATTTTGGCTGAAGCGGCCCATTTATTATTTTTTTGATCACAGTGTCCACCTGTCAGTTTTGTATTTGTATTTCTCTTCTTTTGTGCCTTCAGTTTCCACTGTTTTGGGGTATTATTAATTTGAAAATGTTGGTAGGGTAATGGCATGCATTATAGAAAAATTTAGTCTAGTTAAGAAGGATATTTACAGGGATATTTAGGTAGACTGTAGGGTAGATTTTTGTGAAGTTAAATAAAAGAGTGTAGAGGTTAGCTAAGATACATATCATTAAAGACTATGAGTTAATTAGATGAGAGTAAAGGGGGAGCTTAATATTTGTGGTTAGGACTCAGTAAATCAGGAAGTTGTGTTTTTAGAGGAGGGAAGAGGAAAACATCGATGGTAGCGTAAAGTCTTACAGAAGGGAAAGAAAGGAAAGAAAGGGAGGGGAAGGAAGGAGGGGAAAGAAGAAAGTATAGAAGAGAAATCAGGAAAATGTGGAAGAGTTTAGGGAGTTTAGGGTTTCTATGTCTTTTTGGAGCAAGGGCAGATGATTGTATCTTGGAGGTGTTTTGTAGTGTGTGTTTAACATTTTTTTTTTTGGTTTGCTATAGCTCTGATATCTGCTGGTATGGCATTCTGGAGCTTAGCTACTGTGTAGGAATATAGACACTGTCCAACTTTTTTCTTTGGCCTATGTAAGGTTACTAGTTGTTTGTCTTCAGATTGGAGGGCTATTGTGGGTAAATAGGTGTGGAGGAGTGAGTTAAGTAATGTGCAAATATTGGGTTGATATATTACTTTGTATGCTATATTAAGTTGTTGGTGGACTAGGAAGTGTGGTAGTTTGAGCCAGATGAGGGTACTAAGAACTGTGCAGTGGTGTGTGTTATGGGGTGCATTTATAGCAAATTTAGCAAACTTATAACAATACTCTAGTTTGTTTTTTAGGGTAATCTGAATGTTTATCAGAATGGGATCAGGATAAAGGAGAGACAGGAGCAGGTAAGTACATGGCCAGGGTGATTTTTATGGTTGAGTTCATGGGGTTTTTGTGCCGGTATAGCATTCCTAGTTTGCAGTCAGTTTTTTGGATTACATTTTGAATATGTAAATCAAAGGAAAGCTTATTATCTATGGTTACTCCTAGTAGTTTGGCTTGGGAGAGGACGTCTAGTTGAGTTTTTTTCAGAGAAAAGACCTTAAATTCAGTTGAGAGATTTTGGGGTGTGAAAAGAAGGAGTTTAGTTTTATTTGGGTTCAGCATGTACTGGGCATTGTTTAGCCAGGTCTGTATGGAAGCGAAGAAGGTTTGGGTTAGTTGCTGGAGGTGTTCTATGTTATTGGAGGAGGAGATGATGGTTGAATCATCAGCATATTGTATAAGTGAGCTTTGGTGGGAAGCAAAGTGAAGGTTGTTAAAGATGTTAAAGAGTAATGGTCTGAGTATGGACTCCTGAGGTACTTCAGTGTTGTTAGGTAGAAAGTTACAAAGAGTTCCCTGACATTTTACACATTGTTGTCTACCTGTTAGGTAACTGTTGAACCATAGTCGGGTAGACGGGGAAAGACTGAGAGTAGAGAGTTGTAGTAGTTTAGGGTGGGAAACAGTGTTGAAGGCCTTGGAAAGATCAAGAAATATTATGGACGTTAGCAGTCCAGCATCCCTGGCTTTGTTGACAGTATCAGTACAGGAGAGTAATGCAGTAGTTGTACTATGTGAAGGTCTGAAGCCATGTTGGGTAAGAGTGAGTAGATTATTTTGTAGGATGTGATTAAGTAGCTGCTTATGTATGCATTTTTTAACAGTTTGGATAGGGGAGCCAATATAGTGATAGGGTGATAACTGGAGATATTCTGCCTCTGTGCAGGGGGTTATTATGTAGTTTTTCCAGAGGGAAGAGATGAATACTGACAGGATAAGCTATAGCATTGTTGGTTATTTTTAAGTACTCTGGTGGGAGGTTGTCAGTGGATGGAGAACAAGGTTTTAGTTGGAGGAGTAACCTATGTATAACTTGAGTGGGTATAGGTTGAAGGTAAGGAGGGGAAGGTGTTGGTGATTTGCCGATGTGGCCTGTGGGCAATGGGAAGCTGAGGAGGGGTGCTGTGTGTTAGTTTGGGAAGGGCTGGGGTTGTTCAGAGAATGAGAGTTTAAAGGATGGTTAGAGAGATTGAGGAGATTGAGTATGCCCTCTATGAATTGTGTGCTGAAAGCTTCTGCTGTTTGGAAAGGGGTTTTATCACTGGCAGGGGATGGGTTATATTTGGTCCCAGGGGTAAGAAGCTGAGAGATGGTTTGCCAAAATTCTTTTGGGTTGCTTTTGCGGGAGGTTAACTGTTGGGAGAAATAGAGCTTCTTATCTTTATTTCTCTTTTTTTTGCCTGGTTGTGTAGCTGTTTATAATTTTGAAAGTTTGGTTCATTTTGGGGGTTTTTTTGCCATTCTTGCCAGGCTTTGATTATTGTTACTAGAAGGTTTTTAGTACTCTTGGTTAGCCAAGAAGCATGATTAGTTTTCACTCTCTTGGAGTAGAGAGGAGGTAGGTTGTTAAGGGTATCTAAGAATATTTTGTTGAAGTGGTTGATGGCTTCATCCAGAGGTAGACATTTTAGTATGGACTACTTTATAGATTTTAATATTGAGTTAAACTAGTGTTGGTCAAATTTAGACAAATTGTGTGAGGTTTTATACATGGGGTTTTTGGTGGTGTGGGTTATGGTTCATATCCTCAACATGTCTTAGTCCTAGAATGCCCTTTCTAATTGATCAATGAGTCCTAGGTGAAAATTGGGTCCTCTAAGTAATATAATTTGTTTCACTTTCTGTTGGATTCTGAGTCTGAATATAAGTAAGTTATTGGAAGAAAATGCATCTTTTCAAAACCGTTTTCAATAAGGTATCTTACTCTGTTCTAATGTAATCATAGCACTCATGACCTTCACTGTTCTCTCCTTCCTCCACAAGAGAACTGTTGACATGGCCACATTTCTAAGAGAATGGTGTGTGTAAACCTTCTCAACAGTCCACCTTCTCTGACAAACATTGCTCTATCAGATACCCTCCATCCCTATTTTCTAGCTCTTTCAGTGTGAAACCCAGAAATACTATTAAAACCTCACTTTTTCTGACCAAAGTACCTACTAATAAGGTTGGTTGCTTCCTTCAGTGCAAACAAACATTTTCTGTCTGTCAAATAATCATCTAAGTAAATTTTGAAGGTACTTAAAGTTTCCATATTCCAGACTTCATAAGACACTCTGTTTCAAAGTCTTAGTTCTGCTGGTTGTTATAACTAGAACATGTATCCCAAGGTCCTCTCTCACACCTGAAATGATACTAACCCAATAGTGCCCCTTTACCCTACCATAAGAGTGTTCTCATTTCACCTGAAGTAAGTCTTCACTGGGCTTATTACTCAGAAAGCCAGGACTAGCACCCCTGCTAACTTAACACAGTATCCTCCTTTAATTTTATTCCTGTCATTGATGTTACCTAATATATACATACGTTTGCTGGCCATTTACCCAGATAGTCAACATCATTTGAAATACCATATTAATCTCAGTCTCCAATAAATTCATAGCCATGTACTGATATACTATGTCAATAGGTTTCTGAAGATTTTTTATACTAATGAAACAGTCTTCATTGATTTTAGAACAACTATATAATCAGTGTATAAAGTGCTATTAATACAAGGTAGATCAGAAATAAGTAATTTGTAGACAAGGAAAGAAGACTGGTCTAAGAACAAATCTCAGTGGAGTGACCACTTTGAACTTACCACTAGATCTGGTTATTGGAGTAGAGCTAACTTGAAAATTGCGGTTGAAGGGGTACGTAGGAAATCATTTGAGGATTCCTTCATCCAGTTCTAACTTCTTAAACCTACTTACAGAACTTGAATGGTTGGCATGCTTGTGGATGAAATCAACAACAGTATAAAGAAGTATCAGTATACTCATCCCTTTCCTGAACACATGCTGTGCATTATGGTGTAAACTGTATTTGCTGACACAATCTGAGAATTCAATGTAATCTGTTTTTTTTCAAAGCTCTTATCTACCAGACAGACAATTTCTACAGGAAGGAAGGAAGGATGTTTTTAGGGGTTAACAGATAAGGATACTTTAGGAAAATAATCCATATCAGTATGCTCAAAGACAAGACATTTTATTCCATCCACAAGAGACAGGTTTGTGATAAGTGTTTAAAAAATCTGTATACAGTGGCCAATAAGGGGGGATAGAGCAGCAAATTTTTCAAGCAAGAGAAGTTCTGTAATTGAGTATAGTTTGCAGACTGTTGTAAAAAAAGAGATTTCCCTGAAATAGAAAGAGGTGTATAGAGTGGGATGTGATCACTAGATTTTGGGATGGTAACATGGGAACTAGACAGAGGGGAATAATTAATAGTAAAGATATGGGGCCAGATTCAGGAAGCCTCTGTGTAAGAGTTATAACTCTTACACGGAGGCTGCAGTTAAACGGTGTGATGTCAGCATGTCATGCATATGCATGAGGTGCATGAGGCATGCTGAATCACACTGTAACTCTTACACGGACCATGTAAGACAGTAGGGGGCATGTCCGTTGGCTAAGCCCTGCAAGCGGACACGCCCCCGGAAGTCTATAATGGCTGAAAGTAAACAGCCACGAGAAAGGCCATGGAAATGTGAATAAACACACTACACAACACATGCCCCCACAGACCAGCAATGTAAAGAGTGAACAGATGTTATAAAATGAAAATAAAAACTGTTTTATTTTTTTTAAACCCCGTAAATGTTTGCTACTGTGTGCGCTCGTGTGCGCGGGTGTGCTACTAGCGCAACTGCAGTTAGCAATCAGTGGAAAAGGATATAAGAACTAAATATGCAAAGTAAGCCAAGAAGTAATAGCAGAGCGGTAGAGTTGTCGGCTTGAGAGCAGGCAGGCAAGGTTCGAGCCCACACAACACCCTTTTTTTTTTTGTAAATAAGCACTAAAAAGGCCCCTGACAGTATTGTACAAATGTAAAAGTATTTCCTTTTGTAAAATTGAATGAAATGGAGCATATATTTCCAAGTAATACAAGAATAAAAATTGTTAGAAATGTACTGATAGCTAAACTGCAGTGAGACAGAGTGCCCGTAGCTAAGTAGTGTTTCACAAACTGCAAATTGCTTGCTCAGAGCTAAGCACTGGTTTAACAGGCTCAAACTGTGTGCAACTAGCTGTGCATAGTTTAACATGTGTGTTACTAGCCAATTAAGGTGTAACCCAGCGCACACCGTTTGCACGACGCGCCCACAAGCTAACCGGCGGTGCGCATGCGTGAGCTCCACGTAAACGAGCGCAGACCTGGTTTTAAGTGCTTAAAAGTGCTTTTGGCATGTTTGATTGACAGGTCCTGAAGTCATTTCCAGACAGTCATAAAAATTAAAATTCAGTGGTCAGATTCGAACCCAGGATACCATGCACTAGAGTCAAGGTACTAAACCACTAAGCCATGACAGCAGTATTTAAAAATGCAGAAATAGCATATATATAGGATGTAATCCAAAATGGAGCATGATAAAGCAGTTTCTGTGAAGTAGATACAATTCTAAACTGGCCAATCATAGAAATGTGCGGGAAAATCGGCATATATAAGCCCCATAGGCGGGAATACACAGCATAAACGATTGTAGAATACACCTGCAGGCAGAATGAGTGGAGTAGGGGAGGGACGTTGCTTTCGAGCACA
Organism: Protopterus annectens; assembly: GCF_019279795.1. Lineage (NCBI taxonomy): Eukaryota > Metazoa > Chordata > Ceratodontiformes > Protopteridae > Protopterus > Protopterus annectens. Next base: position 1,806,345,104 of record NC_056726.1, on the reverse strand, counting down.
GCGGTGGGGCATTGAGGAGTCCAGATACATGGTCTGGCTCCTAGTTCACCATCATGAGGCCCAACTCATGCAGGGCCAGGTCTCATGGGGAGCGTACAGGGTGGAGGCATGGGACCAGTTGGCTCATGATCTTACTAGTGCTACCTGGATTCCACGCACTGGTGAGCAGGTCCGTCACCACCATGCGGACCTGAAGCGACGTAAGCAAGACCAGTTGACCCAATGGATCCAGGAGGCCCGGGATATGCCCAATGCCCCAGTACTGAGTAAGTTACATTTTACCTATGTATGTAAGGAATTCAACTAGCTGATACCATGGAGATGTGTATCCCAATATTACTTGTTTTGTATTACAGCTGCAGGTGTCCGGTCTATGAATCGAGAGACACATGACCGCAGACTGGTGCGGCTGCACCACCATGCAGGTTAGTAACCCCACCTAGTACTTGTAAATAAATATTATAGTGTAGCATGTAGCAGAACACTGCAGTGTATTGCTTAAAAGTAATAGAATGTGCAAGCAGCAAGTAAAGGTCTGCAGGTATGGCTGCAACAAGTTCATCAGTATGCAAGTGAAATTGGAAATATAAGTGATAGAAATAAATAGTGCTGCAATACAGATGTCCCACCATTAATTAAATGTAGTATAACCTGCAGTAGTCTCAAGATTACAGCTTCAGAATCTGAGGTAATCACATGTGAGATATATCCCCTGTTGAAATGCTGAATCATGACAGAAGTGAGGCTGCTGGAAAGTGTTGGAATCCCCACAGGTCTAATATGTGAACAAAGCCTAGAAGTACCAACCTGAACTGTAAAATTGCAGGATGTGTGAGAGTGACAGAAAGGGTCATGTATCAATGAATAAAGTAGTAATAACACCTGAATATATAAGTTTCAGTGTGGTTCTACAGAACTAAATGCATGTGGGAATTAAAACTTAACATCCCAAACTGATTTCAGTGTGTCTGACTCTTGAATGTTCAGGCCAAAATCTGTATATGGTGATCACAGTCAGCAATTTGCAGATAGAATGAATGATTGTCTGACATACTAAACATCCATAGTTGTCCCCTGCCCTGTCATCAAAGTGTATCAGGATGATGTATCTGATCAAATTCAAAATAACTAGGATAGTGATGTATCTGTAACAGGTCTAGCATGACAGTCAAGTAAAAATCATTTGGAAACTATCACCCACAAGTTAATTGTGTTTCTATTACAAATGTATATCAATGTATAATTTATGAATGTGTCATCATTTTCTTTCTCCACCCCACCCTATAATTGCAAATTAAAAAACCCACCACATATTGGCATGTGAACATTTCATTAACCATGGACATTTGTCCTGTTTCAAAAATATATGCATGTTTGTTGTTGCATGTGCCCTGGTCATACCTGCAAACCTGCAAACCTGATGGCCTGTTGCCATTAATCAACCCTGCATGTTGTTTGATTGTGTATTTCCGTTCAAATAATGCATGTGATATTGATATGCCCGTTGTTCAATGGTGTTAATATCTGGGTGTTTGTTTAATGGGAATACCAATGCATGCTGTTACAACTAATTTGAATGGAATAATATACCACTAACCCAAACTAACATAACATACACAAAAACCTAGAACGCTTGGGAAGGCAGGTCCCAGCGGACCCACCTCTCCCACCTCAGCTGGCGACTGCACCTGGCACTAGTGCCCAGGCCGGACCCTCCTCCGGTGGCCCTGTGCCACCTTTGGGTGGAAGCGCTGCAGGGGATGGGGCCCGTCCCCCCTCTGCAAGCGCGGCCGGAGGAGCACGTCCACTCACCCTCAAAGGTGTCCGGTCTGTGGTGCGAAGGGAGATCCAAGACTCTGTTCTTGGGCCCCTACGCCAGCTTGAGGCCCGGGTGGCACAGCTTACGGGCTTGCCCATTGTCCCACCTGCACAGCCCCCAGCACAGCCCCATCCTGGGCTGTGAAGGAACAGTGGCAACTGCCTATGGGTAGGGATATCAGTTCCACTGTTGCCATCTTTGGGCTCATGTGTCTTGGATATCCCAACCTTCGTCCCCGTCAATTATGTAACCCCCCCCACATGTGTCATACACCGCCCCTGTATGCGTCTTGCCTGTCTTGTCTGTTAACCTACCCAACCTACCTCCCCAGCTATACCGACTACCTCACCTGACATACCACTCTCACCTGATAAAAAAAAAAAAAAAGGGCACTCGGTACCCACAAAAAAATTACGCCCCATACATAGCTGTCCATGTTGCACACATGTCCGCTGGACATTGAAACTGTTAATTAGAATTGGCTGTACAACAGGTATTAATGTTGTCCTGACACCTCTCTCAGGGGTGGAAGGTTCCAAATTTCACACCAAATTGCATACAAATGCACAGCTGTTGCTGAGAAAGACATGGTTAGCAATGGGCCTCACCTACATCCTTCCTGCAAATTCCAAGCTTGTTTCCCTACTGTCTTATCCTCTTTGTGACCCCTTTTTCACCACTTTCCTGTCACCCCTTTTTCTTTTCTTTCAAAGAAAATAGCACAGGTGTGCGCTTGTGTGCGCGGAGCTCAACGCCAGTGCGCATGCGTGAGCTCCGCGCAAATGAGCGCAGACCTGGTTTTAAATGCTTAAAAGTGCCTTTGGCACTTTTGATTGACAGGTCCTGTACTCATTTCGAAAGAAAAATAAATATCCACTGTCAGTCTCGAGCTCAGGACCTTGGTAATACTAGTCTGTATGACCTACCACTAAGCCATGACTCTCATACAAGAACATAGTGCTAAAATATATATAACATGTAATAGTAGGAATCAATATAAAGGCAATATAGGATGTGTACTACCCAAAGCATGTCAGGTAGATTTTTAATGCCTGAATTACTGGATTCCCATACTAGTTTAGTGTTCACGGAAACAGTCTTGCTAATTGTTAGCTTGTACATAATAATGTAAGGTAATGTACATATATGAAAGTATTATATGTACACACATATATATATATATATATACATATATTAATACATATGAAATATAGTGGTAGGTGTCAGTATCCATACACACTCACTACAGGAAACAGTGAAGATAAATGCAGCAACCAGGATCTGCAACACAGCCTGACTCCTGTGAGACCTACTAACCCCTTAACTGCTTAAAGGTGCCTCCAGCACTTTGATTGATAGGCCTTGTACTCAATTTGAAAGCAAAATATAAGCATACTAGTAGGCCCTACCACAAGACCATTGTAACACTAGTCTGTATGACCTACCAGTAAGCCATGACTCTCATACAGGAATATAGTGCTAAAATAAGTGGAACATGTAATAGTAGGAATGAAGATAAAGGCAATATAGTATGTGTACTACCCAAAGCATGTCAGGCAGACTTTTACTGTCCCAATTACTGGATTCCCATACTAGTGTAGTGTTAACAGAAACAGCCCTGCTAATTGTTAACTTGTACCCAATAATGTCAGCTAATGTACATATATGACAGTATGTATATGTACACATATATATATATATATATATATATATATATATATATATATATATATATATATATATCAATACATATGAAATATAGTTGTAGGTGTCAGTATGCATACACACTCACTACAGGGAACAGGTGAGAGAAATGCAGCAACCTGAATTTACAACACAGCATGAAGCATGAGAGACGTACTAACCTTCACACTCACAGAACACTGTCAACAGCATACCAGCATGGTCCACTTCCTTACAATCTGAAAGGGCAACGCCTATCTCACATACCCTTTTATAGCACTGTCCTGAAATCACAGTGAGACATGCAATCAGTAGACAACTGGCTGCATGCAATTAGCAAATGCTGCCTTACAATTGGTGCAGAGGCCATCACATGGACCTATGCAGATACCTACAAAAGCATCCAGTACCCACACTCCACACATGCAATACATTCATTGCACAAAACCGACAGAGAAAGAGAGAGAGAGACAGAGAGAGAACAAAACAGAAATAAAGACAGCCAGCAGCAAAACCAGCAGCAGCAGCAGCAGTAAACAGCAAGCAGCAAGCAGCAGCACTGACACAGCAACAGCTGCCACAAACACAGGTAATGCAAAGTAGCAGGTTAATACTGCGTTTACTGTGACACCTCCAAATGTATCATAGTTCACTATCTATAGGTATGTCCATGAGATAGGTTGTGTGTACATAGTCCTGAAATACATACATATGTAATATTGCTGTACATGTTGTCCATACTTAAAACTTCCATAGCTTAGAACACAAGGCCAGTTATGCATATGATGCAGTAGTTCCCATGGTCAGTAGAGGTTCCTCCTCATTGGTGTGGGACCACTGTGTATGTATGGCACTGTTCAGGTACATATCCTGTAGTATGGCCAGGGATTAATATCAGTCTGTAATGTGGTGCTATGTCCTCTAGGGGTGAACGTATCACACATCCAGGGATACCATTTTGTAACAGTGATGCTATGTGTTCTGCAATGTTGAGGGTGGCCCTCACCTGGACATGTGAGATGATAGGGAGGTTACAGTCATCTGTGATAACTAATTCCACTTGTGTAGGAGAATTGGGGGGGTACCTGCACCTAAACTGTCTGCAACAATGTTGTCAATATCTGTGCATGTGGCGAATGTGAAGCATCTTAACACTGCTGACCACAGATGCCTTGCCTTCATGTGAATCTGCCCTGTGCTGCAGTAGCCTCCTGCTATTGTTATACAATGTGCCTGTATCTGTAGTCCACTGGACAGGATAAATAAGTGGTGTGCATACGGTCTGGGTTAGATATGTGTGTGCACAGTACATGCACTATGTGGGATGTCTGTGGTAAGCTTTTGTAAAGGGGCCAGCAGTGTGTGTTGTGTCTTCCACTGGCCCAGTGGGCTGCATGGATAGCATCACAGTCCTAACTAGTGAATAACTGTGTAATTACATGCATACATAGCTAGGTAGTGTACTGTGCTTGTGGTGTTGTTGGGATATGTATATCCAGGCTGAGTAATGTGTGTCCACATCACAGGGTTGGATGGCAACACACATACAGTATGTAGGGATGAACACCCAGAGTGTTTCAGACGTGTTGCCTGTGCAGAAATATCTGGCCATTACCTGTGCATCCCCCACAACACACACACATGCAACATATGGCAGAAGTACTATAGCAGTACACATAGGTTCATAGGTTCATACTAGGCTATTTGCCCTAGGGCATTGATAAGCCTAGTGGAATGTGTTTGTCTTTTGCCACCCAATTAAAATTTATGCTGCTATGCCCTTTTCCGAGGTTAGTATACTGTGCCTCTGTCTAACAGTGACATAGAAGTGATACCCGGGGTAGAACTATGATCTCCATCCACTCATCCAGATTCCTATGGAAGAGAGTCAATGAGGGACTCTGCCTAACCTGTACTGTGAGTTCATTACAGAGTGAAGGGAGCCTCTGGGTTAGGAATATGCCCATCCAGCATGTCCTATTTATGTCAGTGCTAAGGTTCAGGTCTCCTGAGCGTGTGGCTGTATGGGACTTTGATTTCCTGAGGTGCAGCATGTTCATTACTTCTGGGTTGGACATGGCTGTATATGGCAGGCACAGATTGCCTCTGAACAGGCAGTATGCCACTGAGTTCAGCTGGATTTTCTTTAACTGGGCAGCATATGGCATCTGTTTGAGCCCTTTGATCCTCTTGATGAGGTACTGTTGGGCTTTACCAGTTGCTGTAGGTGTCTGGTTAGGTAAATCCCAAAAGGTGCATTGTACTCAATTATAGGCCTGATGATGGATGAGTAAAGAGGCACAATGACCTCCCCTGCTGTACATGTGAATCCCTTCATGATTAGCTGGGCTATATAACATGTCTTTCAATCCACGTTGGCCATGTGGTTGACAAATGACAGATTGCTATCAAGTTTGTTCCCCAGGTCCCCAATTACGTCTTCTGTACTCAATGGCTTAACACCTATGTGGTACTTTGCCACCAATGTGGAGGTGTGGGAATCTGCGATGAATATTGATACTCCCCCTCCTTTGTTGTCTGGTCCAAGTGTTGGGGCCGACAAGAATGGTAACAGGTATAACTTGTTAGTGCTGGTGTGCTCCTGGGAAACCTGAAACAGGCTTTTGTTACTGCACAGATATCGATGTCCATAATGCTAAGTAGAGTTTTGAGTGTGTGTATCCTGAGGTCCAGACTTCTGGTGTTGAGTAGCATCACTCTTAGTTCCACATCCTTTGTGATACATATGGATGTGGGTTTGCCTTATGAGCCTTGCCTAATAAAGGCACTATGGGTGTAGCAAGAGCCTCTGCCAAAATCCAAAAGGCCAGGGGTGACAGGTGCAAGCTGTCCCAAGCAAAGCATTGTGGCTTGTACAGCATATCACCCCAAGATGACAGGCATTGGCTCACCTGTGAATGACACCAGTACTTCATTCAATTGTTGAAAGGGATCATCTTGCCTTGATATTGTGGCATCATTCTTGGTGAGGGTAAGATGCTACTCAAGGTCAGGGTCATACTGTCATGGGCTACATGCTCAGAGAGCTCCTTTCTGTCTCATGTCATGTAGTCCAGGGAGGTATGTGTCAGGTCATTCACACCAGCATGGACATTGAGTGAGTCATACCTGTACTTGCCTTGGAGTTACTTGAGTGTTTGTGTTATGTGGTGGGTCGTAGTGCCCGACAGGCTGCACACTGTGACCCTCTCCTCGCTAAGCCTGGTGAACGTGATGTCAGTGTGCCTGATGATACAGGCACCTATTACAGGTGTATGAGGTGTGTTGTTTACTGTTAAGGGTTGTGAGTGTTCAGCACATTGGTTTTGTGAGATATGTGTTGCACATGTTTGTTTCTGTGGTAGTAGTTGCTTGGGTGTCCGCTTTGGAGGTCTCTGCTGCATAGGCAGATCTGTAGTCTGAGCCTCCGAGTATGTTGTTGTGTGATTATGTGTTAGTTTTGCTGTCGTGGTAGGTCTATGTGAGACTGGAAGTGTAGTGAGTGTGGTTTCCTTCTCCACCTGACTGGTTATGGCAGTATTGAGTAGAGAGAGCCTAGCCTCCAGTTTGGTATATGGTTGCATCACTCACATGTGTTTGAATTTGTTGTTAGGAGGAGGGGGTCACGGCATGCGTGTCGTTGCGAATGCTATTCGTAACTTCACAGATGTTGTTGACAGACGTTGTGGGGACATACAACAGCTGCTCCACAACCAGATGTCCATGGGCCAGGGCGATGGTGTGCGTTTGCGATGTCAACGTGGCCGTATGCCAGCAACAGCACCAGCTGGCAGTGGCCGCAGACGACAACAGGCCCACTCACGCACCTCAAGTGCCAGCACCAGCCCCAGCAATGCTGGGTCTGTGCTGTCATCAGGACACCCCAGGAGACCACGTGCACGTGGCTCTGGACAGTCCCAACAGGGAACTGTGTCCAGTCAACACACCCCCGCTTCCGATGACAGTACCCAGTCGGGGTTAGTACCGGATACGGTCCGTAGCACCCCTGCCAGGCACAGGTACCATGTCCGTGCCCACAGACACTGATCTGGATGACCTGACAGGTGCAGTCTGTGGCTGTCCACAAAACCCTGTACATGGCAGCCATTATGTGGGACTGTGTGCGTGCTTACACACATGCAGAAATTTAACACCTAGGGCAAGCACATACACACACACACTGCACCAACACTGGTCCACCCTGTACTGCTGCCCCTCACAAACACACATACACACACATGTCAATTGGTGTTACCAGTGGCTGGCTTGGGAATACCTAACCCACACCCTGTGCATATGATGACACTGTGCCACCTCCTGCATACTACAACATTGGTGCAGGAAAAGGTAAACACGTTGCTGATGCATAGGGTGACTACATAGATGTGTATTAGTAGTAACATGTTGGTAACTGTTCACTGTTCCACTATGATTGTGTGTATATCCCAGCATTCCTGCTGCAGTAACTGTATGAATGTCCTGAATTGTTATCTGCACCCATACTACTTACCAAAGTGCACCAGCTGCACACCATCACATGCTACCATTGACTATGGGAATGTGCATCATGTGCTGTTATGTAGATTCAGCTATATGTATCTGTTCTGTCACACATGCATTTACACACACCCTGCTAACCCCACACATGCACATGCTCACCTGCCATTCCCATTATTTATTACCCTACATGTGTAGCTGTCTATACATGACAGGTACACATTTGAAAAGTGCACTATGTGGATTACTACCAATTTCCTCCTCTCTACCTGTACTCACAGGGTGCAGGCAACCTCATTAGTTTAAAAGTGTTATGTGCATCAGGTACTGTGGTACCCTGATTGCCACATCAAACATGTTTTCCATACGGAAATGCACACACAGAAACATCCCACATCCACACACTTGCCACATTCAGGCTTCAAAACACTATCTAGGTATATTCTGGTACATGTGCGTGTTACAGTAGCATGTAGCACTATACTGAGTACTGGCAGTTGTCTGTTGACATGTTTGTATAGAGTAAAAGGATAGTTCGTTTATCCTACTTCGTTTTGTGGACATTACTTGAAGAAGTGTTACCTTACATGCGTTATTGGTACCAACACCTTCTCTTTTGTTTGTATAGGGTGCTGTCAACATCATTGTTTGTTAAGGGAAATGTGCACAGCCCCATCCCACCCCCACCATTGTGCACACACACTTTCCATTTGCAAGATTCAAACCCCTATCTAACTGTGCTATGACACTAGAGGCAGACACATTAGCAGAGTGTGCTATTTGCATTAGTGTGAGAAATTCTTTCTAATGCTGTACTTAGAGGGTGCTGACATCATCTGTGTTTAGAAAGAGGGATGTGCACCCTGTAGTGTGTTCTCCCAGTTGGCAAAAGGCACTTTTCCCTCACAGCATTATGCACACACACAAACCCCACTCATACTAACACACATACATTCCCTTTGCAGGATTCAAACACCAGAGAAAGACGCATTAGCAGAGCGCGCTATACGAACTACTGGAGAACTTTAAGTCAGGTCATATAGTTATAGAGTGCTGACATCATCAGTGTTTCAAAAGGGGAATCTGCATCCTGTAGTGTACTGTCACAGTTGCTAATAGGGGCATTTCCCACACACACACATCAATGTGTTTGAGGTTTGCATATGTGAGGGATCCAGTACTCCAGTGTGATTAGTATATGGTTCGATTGCAACAATGAGGGATATACTTCAAGTGGTGAGCATTTTGTACTCATGTTTGTGATGATCAGGCCTAGTATATCTGCCCCTCTTGTGGGAAAGTTGACTACCTGTTCCATAGCTAAAGAGTGTCTGAACTATGGGAACCCTAGAGCTTGGGTATTGTGGCTTGAGTAATGTTCACAGTCTATGTTTGGGTAGCTGACGTCACCCAGTATGATGGTGTTTGCAGAGAAATCTATACTCTCCTGTGTCAGCATGAAGGCTGTGTGGGAGTCCTGAGTTTGAGAGGGTGCTGTAAGAGCTCCTCTGTGTCTCTTTCCATGTGGTCCAGGGAGGTACATCTCAGGTTGTTCACACCAGCATGGACAATGACTGCCTCATACTTGTACTTGCTGTGGAGTGACCTGTGTGCTTATGTTATGTGGCACATTCTATCACCCGACAGGTAGCTAAATGTGACCCTCACATTGCTCAGTCTGGAGGGCGGGACGTCAGTCAACAGCTCATGTCAAGCATGTTCACACTCCTCATAAATGATGTGGAAACATTCAAAGCCCCCAGGCCTGTTGAAAATATGGACCAGACTGCAGATACCTGTATAAAGGCATTCTATGGACACATTCAGGAATGCATGGATCATGCAATCACATATGAAAGCAAGACCCAATCCTCCAAAGGCAGACGTCCTGTGTGCTGGACACCAGCCATAAACAAACTATACAATAGAAGGATGAAGCCACTACATGATACAACAAACTCCCAAAATGTGAAGGCATCAGTGATGAGTATTAGAAGACAACTACAGGCACTCATAAGATTGTCTAAGGCCATCTTTGAGAGAAGATTCCACAAGACACTGATGATAATCACAAGGCTTTCTGTAGTTATGTTAGGAACCTGGGTGGTAATACCCAGATATGCTCAGAGGTAGTCCAAGATGTCACATGAAATACCAAACACACAGACATTGCCATCATCCTAGTGGACAGGTTCACTGCTACCTCCCCCCCACCACACCAAAAGGGCATATATGTCTCCCAGCAGAGTGCTGCCCCCCCTGACATCCCAGATGCTCAGGTAAGAGCTGCCCTCTCCAAAGCAATAAACACTGCATCAATGGGACCAGACAGTGTCCCAGGCTGTGTCCTACATGAACCCCAAGAAGAGCTACACCCAGACATAACACTACTGTTCAATCCCAGCCTCACTACACGATATGTGGCCAAAGAGTGGCGTACAGCAACAGTGGTCCCTCTACATTCAGGTGGTGCCTTAACGGATCCTGGACACTATTCGCCCCATATGTCTGAATAGCTTGGTCTGCAAAGCTATGGCAAGGATCATCATGAACCTCATATATATAGATATTGGGGACCTACAGACATGTCACCATACACAGTTTGGCTTTGTTAATGGCAGATCCTGCCTCTCAAACCTGTTTGATTTCTTTGAAACAGTCACCAAGGCCACTGTCAAGGGGAAGGTGGTCTACACAGCCTACCTGTACCTTGCATAAGCCTTTGATACAATACCCCACTTGTGCATTCTAGGGAAGCTCACCAGTGTACATATTAACCCCTATGTCACTACGGATATTGCACAGTGTCTCAAAGGGCAGAACACACATGGTTAGAATCGCTGGAGCCATGTCAGCCTCCAAACCAGTTACAAGTGGTGTCCCACAAGGCTCAGCCCTGGGATCTGTCATGTTCATTATATATTTATCAGAGGTACAGGCCAACATGGAAGTACTGTGGCTGAGCAAGTCGCAGATGACTGCAAACCGGACGCCATAATAAACTCTCCAGCTAACACATGCATCCTCCAAAAGGGCCTCTTGCAAACACACGACTTGTGCCACAGCCATGGCCTCAAGCTGAATGCCAAAAAGTGTATAGTCATCCCCTTTGTCAAACACAAAGTGACCACAAAGTACCACATATGTGTTAATCCATTAAGTGCAGATGAAGGAATTATGGACCTTGGGGTACACAGGTTGATACCATTCTACCATTTGACAACAACATGGACAAAGTGGTTAGGAAAACATTTTATATGGGCCACATCATCATGATGGGATTCACATGTAGATCAGGGGAGGACATTGTGCCTCTTTACTCATCCCTCATCATGCCCATAATTGACTACAATGACCCTGTCGGCATGCACCTTACCAGCCACCTGCAGCAACTGGAAAGACCACATACGTACCTCAACAAGAGGATCAAAGGGCTCAAACAAATGCCACATACTGACTGGTTAAAGAAACAGCAGCTTTACTCAGTGGCATACTGCCTCTTCATAGGCAATCTGTGCCTGACATATGAAGCCATGTCAAACCCTGACTTAATGGCCATGCTGCACCTCAGAATATCCAGATCCCATCAGGATACACACTGGAAAGACTTGAACCTCAGGAGTGATATACATAGCACATGCTGGAGGGACACATTCATAACTCAGAGGCTCCCTTCATTCTGGAATATTATCCCAGTAGAGGTTAGGCAGAGTCACTCAGTGACTATCTTCAAGAGTGATATTAATGACTGGATGTGACATTGTAGGTTTACCCTGGGTATCACTTATGTGTCACTGTTAGGCAGAGGCACAGTATACTAACCTTGGAAAAGGGCATAGCAAGATAGATTTACAATGCATGGTGAAAGCCACACACATTCTGGCTAGGTGTATAAATGCCCTAGGGCAGATATCCTTGTATGAACCTATGGACCTATGTATCTTGTTCACCATTGGCCCTATGTGCTGTTAATCACCAATGCAATCTCAATACTATGGTAGCATGTGCAAAGGTCAGTTGTCAGCCACCTCTATGGTACAGTTGTGGAATATGAGTCATGTAGTAATGTCACAGCTGCCACATGTACACAGTCAACCCTATCCCCTACCCATGGATGTACAACACATGTATGAGATGGAAACACATGGCCAAACTGTGGACTAAGCACTCTGAACCCAGTACTGGCATAACCTGTTAGATGGCATGAAATACTACAGTGACTGCAATACCAGTCTGATGTGGACCTACACTGACAGCAATACAAGCACGGAAACACACCGGGCCATTCGTGGAGCCTAAGGATAGCATCCTGCATGACTGGCAGACACCTCTGCAGCTGGCACACAGGCATACGTTAGGCCTGCACACAGCACGCATAACACATAACACACAAATCCTGTGTGCCAAACAAGCACAGTCTGTACAGCTATACAACACTACTGCTGTGGTTGTGTTAGGTACTTTAATTGTCCAGTACAGTGAGGACATGCTCACCAGGCTGGACAAGGTGAAGGTCGCAGTGATATGCTCATGGGGCACTATGGTCCACCACATAACACAAGCATACAGGTCAGTCAGATGCATGGACACATATGACTCAGTCATTGTCCATGCCACTACAGCTGATGTGTGATGTCCCTCACTGGGACACATGATAGGGAACATGGAAGGGATCACTGAGCAAGTGACACAGGCTGGTAGAACCCTGACCTTGGTTGGCATCAGACACTCACCAGGGATGCTGACATATTACTGAATGCTGATGAATTACTGTAGCTACAACACCCTAGCTGAACGGTTCTTAGCATGCGGTCACCGCATTGCTATGGAACAACGTCTTACCACTCCCACAACAGGTGAAAACATGCAGCACCTGTTCAACAACATGTAGACTATATGCCCCAGACCAGGTGTGTATCCCTCACTACTAGGCTGATAGCATCTACATCTCACACTGTATATACACATCCCACATGCAGCACCTGCACAGAAGACCACAGTCATAATGTTACCCTGTGCAAATACCATGTATTCACATGTGGCAGGCATCACACATGGTAACTATTGAAGGTCACAGGTACATATGTGTATTTGGCACACACATACATCATGTGTGCATTGCCATAACTGGTTTAATCAATGTCATGCATTATTGTGAGAGACATCCTGCACACATGGGCATTCTGTGTGGGCAAAACACACGTGACATGTCTGTAATCAAAAGCCATAAATAATTGTGATATCGTTTAGAAAGGGGTATGTGCATCCTGTAGTGTGTTTTCCCAGTTGCCAAAAGGGATATTCTTTTCATACACACTTACCCCCCCTTTACACACACTTGCTGGATTCGAACTCCTACCTAACTATGTTACGGCACCAGAGACAGACACATTAGCAGAGCGCGCTATTCGCATTACTGGGAGATTTCTTTTCTCCTGATATACTTATAGGGTGCTGACATCATCAGAGTTTAGAAAGGGGAATGAGCATCCTGTGGTATGTTTTCACAGTTGCCAAAATGGATGTTCTTTACATACACACTTAACCCCTTTCACACACACTTGCTATTTGCTGGATTCAAACCCCTACCTAATTATGTTATAACATTAGAGACGGATGCATTAGCAGAGCGCGCTATTCGCATTACTGTGAGATTTTCTTTCTCCTGATATACTTATAGGGTGCTGACATCATCAGAGTTTAGAAAGGGGAATGAGCATCCTGTGGTATGTTTTCACAGTTGCCAAAAAGGATGTGTCTTACATACACACGTACCCCCCTTCACACACTTGCCACCTGCTGGATTCAAACCCCTACCTAATTAGGTTATAACACTAGAGATGGATGCATTAGCGGAGCGTGCTACTTGCTTTACTGGGAGACTTCCTTTCCCCTGATATACTTATAGGGTGCTGACATCATCAGAGTTTAGAAAGTGGAATGAGCATCCTGTGGTGTGTATACACAGTTGCCAAAAGGGATGTTCTTTTCACACACACTTGCGGGATTCAAACCCCTACCTACTTATGTTATGACACTAGAGATGGATGCATTAGCAGAGCATGTTATGCAGATTACTGGGAGATTTTCCTTCCCCTGATATACTTATAGGGTGCTGACATCATCAGAGTTTAGAAAGGGGAATGAGCATCCTGTGGTGTGTTTACACAGTTGCCAAAAGGGATGTTCCTTTCATACACACTTACCCCCCTTCACACACACTTGCCGGATTCAAACCCCTACCTAACTACATTATGATACTAGAGACGGACACATTAGCAGAGTGCGCTATTTAGATTATTGGAAGATTCTTTTTCTCCTGATATACTTATAGGGTGCTGACATGATCAGTGTCTAGAAAGGGGAATGAGCATCCTCTGGTGTGTTTTCACATTTGGACTAAGTGTGTGAGCATGCCCAGTTCAGCCTTCCCATGGCATGTTGTGTGAAAGATGTCTCATTTATCCAAGTGTGTGAGCATGCCCAGTGTGAGCTTTCCATATGTTGAACTCTGCAGCCCATCACATTTGTGGATGAGTGTGACCTTCAACAAATATCTCCAGTTTATGGTTGTGTGTTCTGTGCCATGTTGTGTAGTTACTGTCCAAATGCTTTTTGTGTGAACACAACAGGGATTATACTGTGCCTGCAGGTTTTGCATGGGATACTTTGCATACAATTGTCAACATCCGTTCATACTGACCTAACACTATAGTACTGTATAGTGTAGTGGTTCAGTACTTTCACTGTGGTGGACAGTATCCTGGGCTTTAGTCCTATCACTGCTTTACATTTCCATAGTATGCACAACAGCCTAGTCAGGGTCCAGTTGTGCACATCTGCACAAAGGCGGTGCCTCTACGGACCCTGGTAATTACCATCCCATAAGCTTAACAAGTCTAGTCTGCAAAGCTATGGAGAGGATCATAATGGAGCTCATAAACAAAGATATAGGGGACATGCAGACATTGGACCCGTCCCAGTTTGGCTTGGTCAAGGGCAGATCATGCCTTTTGAACTTGGTTGACTTCTTCAAAACAGTCACTAAGGCCATTGCTGAGGGAAGGGCAGTCCATACAGCCGACCTTGACCTTGCAAAGGCTTTCAACACAATACCCCACTCGGGTATTTTAGAAAAACCTATCAACCTAAATGTAAACCCATATGTTACAAGATGGGTTGCAAACTGGCTTAAGGACAGGACCCACAGGGTTAGAGTTGCTGGCGCTATGTCAGACTCCAAGCCGGTCACAAGTGGTGTCCCACAGGGCTCAGTCCTTGGCCCCCTATTGTTCGTCATCTACTTCTCAGAGGCACAGGCCAACATGGGAGGACTTTGGCTGACAAGGTTTGCAGATGACTGCAAACTGGGCGCCATACTGGACAGTGCATCAGACACGGATATCCTTCAGAAGGGACTCACGGACACTGACAGCTGGTGCCAGAGCCATGGCCTGATGGTAAATGCCAAAACAAGTATAGTCATACCCTTCAGGAAAAGCAAGGTAACCCCAAGCTACCATATAGGTGGCAATCCTGTAAGCACAGAGGAGGTTATCATGGACCTGGGTACCCAGGTTGACAGTGGCCTTTCTCCTGACACTCACATTGCTAACGTGGCTAGAAAGACCTTCTACATTGCCCACCTGATCAGGAAGGGATTCACATCCAGATCTAGTGAGGTCATTGTTCCCCTGTACTCTTCACTTATCAGACCAATGATCGAGTACAATGCCCCATTCTGGATGTATCTCACCCAACATCTGCAGCAATTGGAGAGACCCCAAAAGTCCCACACCAAAGGATAAAGGGTCTCCAACATCTGTCATATGCTGCCAGATTGAAGACACTCCAGCTCTATTCAGTCACATACCGTCTGCTCAGAGGTGACATGTGCCTGACATGCAAGGCCATGTCCAACCAGGAAGTAATGGACATGCTCCACCTCAAAATCACCAAATCCACCAGAACCACTAGGGCAAGTGACTTAAACCTTAACAGGGATATAAGTAGGACATATTGGAGGGATAGATGTACCACTCAGAGACTCCCTATGCTGTGGAATACAATCCCGGTCCATGTGAGGCAGAGCACCTCACTGGCTCTGTTCAAGGGGAATCTTTACCTGTGGATGGGAGATCATAGGTTTACCCCGGGGATCGTCTCTGTGTCACTGCTGGACAGAGGCATGACAAACTAGTGGGCACAGTATTGTTTCCATATAAGGGGTGGCGTATGCCACAAAACTCTGGGCTGGGCTTATAACTGCCTTAGGGCAGATAGCCTAGTATAAACCTATGAACCTATGAACCTATCTGACCATGTTGCATTATGTTCGGATATGAACTACTTACAACAGCCTCATCCAACATCAGTAGTGTATTCCACAACATTGGTGTACATTGGCAAACACTACTGATGTGCCCTAGGCCATTTCTAATGCTAGTCAGAGAGTGTGTTTGTCCGACACATTGTAAGTGTAGTTTGCCATGACATATGTCTTGTTTAGTATACTGTGCCTCTGTCTACCTGTGACATAACATTGATACCCAGGGTAAACCTACCATCTCCCATCCACTCATTAAGATTCCTGTTGAGGAGAATCAATGAGTGACTCTATGGATAACCTGTACTGGTAGTTTACTCATGCGTGGGGGTGGCTTCTGTGTTATGGATAATGCAGTACAGCTTGTCCTATGTATGTCAGTGCTGGGGTTCAGGTCCCTCATGTGCATAGCTCACTGCCATTCAGATTGTACAAGGTGCAGCATGTTCATTGATTCCAGCTTGGACATGGCTTTCTACATCAGGCACAGCTTGCGTCTGGGTGGCCAGCATGGCAGTGTGTGGAGTTGCACTCTGTTTAATCAGGCGACACATTACATGTGTTCCAGCTCTTTGATACTCCTGGTGAGGTACTGTTGTGGACTTTACAGTTGATGGAGGTGTCTGCTGAGGTACACCCCACAGGGGCTGTTGTGGTCATTTGTAACGCTAATGAAGGATAACTGCATAACCACAATGACCTCCCCTTATCTAGATGTCATAACCTTCATGATTAGGTTGGTATATGGATTATTTCTGTTAACACTACAGCCACATGTTTGTCCTATGCAGGATATCTATCACCTTGTGTACCCAGGTCCGTCATTACATGTGCAGTATGTAATGGGTTAACACCTATGTGGTAATTGGTGGTCACTTACTGTATATCCACAAAGGTTGACTATACAGTTTTCTCCATTTCACATGCTGACATGGCTATGGCACCGGTTGTCTGTTTCTATGTGGCCCTTTTGTGGGATGCTTGTGTCAGCTGGAGTGTCAGATATGTTAGGCGGTTTGTAGTCCTCTGCAAACATGTTCAGGCACAGTTCTTACATGTTGGCCTGTACCTATGGGGCATATATACCAGACAGGGAAGGTCCCAGGACCAAGCTTTGTGGGATACCTGTTATATGTGGTTTGTAGTCTGACATGGCTGCAGCATGTCTGGCCATGTCAGTTCTGTCGTTGGTCTGGTTTGCAAACCCTCTAGTGACATTGGGGTGTATATATAAGCTGGTGAGCATATCTATATTGAACACGTAGGGTATTGTATGGAAGGCTTTGCAAGGTCCAGCTACACTGTGTGGACCACATTGCCCTCATCAGTGACCTCAATCACTGTTTCAACTGAGTCACACATGTTTAGGGCGGGGTCTGCACGTCATAAACCCACACTGGGTAGGGTCGGTGTCAATAGATCCCCAATATCGTTATGTCTGCAGTACATGCTGTTCCTTTCCATAGCTGTGCAGACCAAGCTTCTCAGGATTCTGTGGTGGTTGTTTTTAGTATCCATTCAGGCGACACCTTTCTTGAGAACACCCACTGCTGTTGTACACTGCTCTTTGGGTACATATCCTGTGGTAAGGCTGACATAATGTCAGGGAGGCAGCAGTCTGCTGGGAAAGATATTTGGCATTATGAGGGGGGGGGTTGCACTGCACCTGTCAGGATGTATGTTGGCAATACGTGCGTGTGTTTGGTATGTTTGTAATATTTGTGTGATCCAGAGCATATCCAGGAATTAACACCACGCTTACTACCATCAGTTGCAGCAGCCTTGGGGTTATCCTTAGTGTCCTGTACAATTTGTATCATAATAGGTTCATAGGTTCATACTAGGCTATCCACCCTAGGGCATTTGTAAGCCTAGCCACAGTGCATGTGGCTTTTGCCACCCCTTGCTATGTGAATATTATGGCCACTTATGATTTACTTAGCTGTGCCTCTGTCTGGACATGACACAGTAAAGACCCCCAGTGTATACCTACAATTATCCATCCATTTTGCTAACTTCCTGTTGAAGAATGTCAGTGAGGGTCTCTGCCTAACATGTAGTGGTATTCTGTTCCAGGGTGTGGAGAGACTCAGGGTTAGGTATCTGTCCCTCCAGCACATCCTATTTGATTATGTGTTAAGGTTGACATCTCTGACTCACACAGCTCTGATGGCTTTGATTTTTCTGGGGTGGAGCATGTCCATTACTTCTGTGTTGGACATGGACTTGTACAACAGACATACAATGCCTCTGTGTTGGCAGTATGTGACTGCATTCGGCTGTGGTGTCTACAGCCAGGCAGCATATGAGATATACTTGAGACCCTTTCTGTCCCTTGCTGAGGTACCTTTGAGGTCTTTCTAACTGCTGCAGGTGCCAGGTAATGTACATCCCACATGAGGCATTGTATTACAATATGGTCTGATAGGGGAACAGTATAGGGGCACAATGACCTTTGTTGATGTAGATGTGAATCCTTTCATGATACAGTGTCCAATATAGACAGTCTTCCTAGACAAATTGGCAATGTGGCTGTCACATAACAGGTGACTGTCCACTTGTGTCACTAGGTCCCTGATTACTCCTTCCACACATAATGGTTTACCACCTATGTGGTAATTTGTGTGTACCTTGTTTTGTATTTGGTGGTACATTTATACTGTCCACTGTCTTCAGGACAGTGGGGTGGGGTTCCTGTGTGTGAGAGTGTGGTCTGTAGCATGCTACAGACTGTACAGCAGTCTTGCCTATAGTTAGTTGCACATGGGTGGACTGCAATGACATAAGCATTGTCAGTTAACCGGACGTATGGCTGTCTGTGCTGAATATGGATACTCACCCTCCTTTTATGTTTTGTTACAGGTTTTGTGGCCATAACACATGATATGTGGTATTACCTGGTAGTGCTGGTGTGCTGTCACGAGGCTTGCAGTAGGTTTGTATCACTGGACAGACATCAATGTTCTCCATACTGGGGAGGGCCTCAGGAGCATGCATATTGAGGTTTACACATCTGTTTCTTTCCAGTTTTGTGTTCTATGGTGGTGGGTTGCTCTTTTCGGCCTTGACTACGGGAGAATCTCTGTAGTTTGCAAAAGCCTTAGGCAATATCCAGACGCTCATGGGTAACAGGTGCAAGCCATCCCTGGGACAGCAGCATGTCTCACTATGGAGTCACCTATTACAACTGTACCAGGCATGTTGTTTCTCCTTCTGTCCTGTGACTGTTTGGCACACCAGCTTTGTGTACTATGTGTTGCATGTGCTATGTCTGGGGTTTGTTTTATTGGGTGTCTGCTTTGGAGGCTTGTGTTGGTGTTGTGTGTTTGTAATTAGGGCCTCTGGGAATGTTTTTGTGTTTATGTGTTTGGTTTATAGTCATTGTAGGTCTATGTGGGACTGGGTTTGTGGTGTATGTGGTTACCTTGTCCTCCTGACTACTTTTGACAGTACTGATTTGTTTGGCTACCTGGTTGCGTCTATCACATACATTTGTATTTATCGGGGTGAGTTGTTGTTGTGTGTGTACTTGGGACAGGTGTCACATTGCCACTGGATTCACAGATTATACTTGTTTTGCCTGGCCTTAGTGGATTGTATGTGTGGACACATTTTATTGCCATACTAGTGATCACTGATTACTTCACTTTTCATGTTTGATCTATCATGTGGTAGCTTCCTCATTCTCTTCAATGGTTTAGTAATTCATGGTGTCCAGCATGCCAGATGCCTGGGTGTATGGTATTGTGTCTTGTTGTTTGTGATTGCAGACTCAAAGCACTCTTGGCTGTGTTCATGGTATGCCTGTATAACATGTTCTGCAGTGTGTCCCATATTCTGGACCTGCACAGGGCTTTTCATGGATTCCACATTGGTTTGTAGGGGTGCAAGCTATGCTTTATACATGTGTTTCACTGTGGTAGTCTGGCTAGGGACTGGGGTCGTGATGTGTAACTACAGTGTGAGTACTCTATGGTCTGGTCTTACCAGTGAGGGATACACTTCTCATCTTGACATCCGGTACACATATTTCTGATTATCACATCCAGTATGCTTACCCCTCTTGTGGAAGTGTTACATTTTGCATGTCCGTTTTGTTTGATGGAATCTGGGAAATTGTCTACACTTGTGTCAGTGCTAGTATAATACAAAGAGTATAGTGACAAACACCTCATAAGCTGACTTCACACTTCTTTGGACTGAGATGGTATCCGTTAAGCCCACTGGGCCAGTGGAAACCACAACACACAATGGTGACTCCTTCACAGACACTTTCACGGACATCTCCGAGATAGCATGGACCATGCAATCACAAATAATAACATGACCCTCTCCACCAAAGGAAAGTGGCCTGTCTGGTGGACCCCAGCCATAAACAAACTGTATAACAGATGAAGGATACTAATGCAAGACAGAGCTACATCTCCTAAAGGGAAGGCAGCTGTGAGCAGCACTAGTAAAAAGCTACATTCTCTCATAAAGACATCCAAGGTCAACTTTGAGACATAAACACCAAAGACGATAAAGATAACCACACTGCCTTCTTCAGTTATGTCAGACACCTGGGTGGGAACCCTCAGATATGCTCTGAGTTGGTACACAACAACATATATTTCAGTGACCTGACAGATATTGGCAACATTCTGGCAGACAGGTTCAGTGCAATTTTCCACCTCCCTCACCCCCAACAGAAGATAATTATCACAGATGAATGTAACCTCACTGTCATCTCAGATGTCCATGTGAGAGCCGCACTCAGCAAAGACAAGAACACAGCATCAATGGGACCTGATGGTATCCCCAGTTGCATGCTATGTGAACTCCAGAAGGAGCTAAACCCGTATATACAAATGCTATATAACCTTAGCCTTGCTACAGGATATGTACCTGAACACTGGAGTACAGCAACAGTGGTCCGACTCCACAAAGGAGATGCCTCCACAGACCCTGGGAACTACCACCACACAAGCTTAACCAGCCTTGTCTGCAAAGCTATGGAAAGAGTCATTATGGAGCTCTTAAACAGAGACATTGGTGACCTACAGACCCTTGATCCCACCCAGTTCAGCTTTGTACAGGGCAGATCCTGCCTTTTGCACCTAGTTGACTATTTTGATACTGTCAGTAGGGTCACTGATGAGGACTACGCGGTCCACACAGCCTACCTGCACTTGGCTAGGGCCTTTGACACAATACCCCACGCAGGCATCATAAACAAGCTCAACAGCTGAAATATAACATCATATGTCACAGGATAGTTTGCAAAATGGCTAAGAAACAGAACCCATAAAGTCGACATTGCAGGTGCCTTGTCAGATTCAAAGCCAGTCACAACTGGTGTCCCACAAAGATCTGCCCTGGGACCCCTCTTATTTGGCATTTACTTTTCAGATGTGAAAGCAAACATAGGAGGGTTGTGGCTGACAAAGTTTGCAGCTGACTGCAACCTAGGCACCATAAGTGAATACATCAGCCGGCACACACATCCTACAGAATGCCGTCACAAAGACAGATAGCTGGTGCCAGAATCATGGCCTGAAACTGACTGCAACTGATGTGTAGTCATCCCCTTTGGGAGGAACAAAGTACCCACAAATCAATACATAGACAGCAACCCACTGAGAACAGAATACAAATCAGACACCTGGGGACACATGTAGATAGTGACATCTCGTTTGACACCCATGTTGCCAAAGTGGTTAGAAAGACTTTCTATCTTGCCCACCTTATCATGAAGGGTTTTCCATCCAGATCACAGGAAATCATTCTACCACTATACTTCTCCCTTATCAGGCCCATGTTTGAATACAAAGCCCCATTTGGTATGTACCTCAACCAGCACTTGCAACAGCTGGAGAGACCCCAAAAGTACCTTACCAAGGAGATCAGGGGTCTACAACACATGTCATATGCTTTCAGACTAAAGGAAATCCAGCTTTATTCAGTGGCATACCGCATACTTACAGGTGACCTATGCCTGACATACAAGACCATGTCCAATCAGGATGTGGTGGACATGCTCCACTGCAAGCAATCCAACTCCACCAGAACCATGGGAGCTGAAGATTTGAACCTCAGCACATACATGTGTAGGACATGCTGGAGGGACAGAGTCATAACTCAGAGGCTTCTCACACTCTAGCAGAGTATCCCAGTTCATGTTAGACAGAGTCCCTCACTGACTCTCTTCAAGAAAAGTCTGGAAAACTGGATGTGGGATTATAGTTTTACCCCAGGGGTCCTCCCTGTGTCACTACTAGACAGAGGCACAGTCAAGGTATTCAATTATGTACGGGGGTCATAATGTGTCACTACTAAGTGAGAGACACAATATTCAGAATCTATTCTGTACACTTATTACCACTATAAGGGGTGGCAATAGCCACATCACTATGGCTAGGCTTATAAATGCACTAGGGCAGATAGCCTAGTAGTAAACTATGAAACTATGAAACTATGGTGTATGTGTAGGTATTGTCAGTCAAGCAATATAATGTGGTTTGGGGGGCTTGATATCTTCCTGTCTTCCAACAGTTTTTTGTCTATTCCTTCTAGCATGTCAAGGGATCAGTTGCTAGTGTCCTCTCCTGCTCAGCTGGTGAACCTGGGAATATTGAGGCAATGTTACAATTGACTCATGTACACAGACAACCCTGTCCTTCTCCCACAAAACACAAATGCATGCAAGAGATGCAACTATATAGCCAAACTGGAGGCTGAGCTCTCTCAACATAGGACTGGCAGGACCAGAGAGGAGGAGAAGGTGACCACACACACTACAGACCCAGTCTCACATAGCACTATCACAACTTCAAATCATACACATAAACACACAAAGACATACTCGGAGCCTCTGATCACAGATCTACCATAACAGCAGAGGCCACCAAAGCAGACACCCAAACAACTGCCTCCACAGGGCACAGCACATGCAACACATAGACCACAGAGTCAGTGTGCCAAACATTCACAGCCCTTAAGGCCAAACACAATGCCAGACACACCCGTCATAGGTGACTCCATCGTCAGACACACTGATGTCCCGCTCACCAGATTGAGTAAGGAGAAGGTCACAGTCAGCTGCCTATTGGGCGCTGGAATCCACCACATAATGCAAGCACTCAGGTCACTCAACTGCAAGTACAAGTATGACTCAGTCATTGTCCATGCTGGTGTGAACGACCTGAGATGTACCTCCCTGGACTACATGAACAGAGACATAGAGGAGCTCTCTGATTATGTAGCCCAGGCAGGTATGACCCTGACCTTGAGCAGTATCCTACCTTCACCAAGAATGATGCCACAATACAGAGACAAGATGACCAGCTGTTATAATTGGCTTAATCTATGGTGTCATTCAAAGGGGATCCAATGTCCATCTGCCTGGGATGACATGCTGGACAAGCCACGCTGATTCGCAGGGGATGGCTTGCACCTGTCACCCCGGGCTTCCGGAATTTGGCTAGGGCTCTTGCCACCCCCATTGTGCCTTTTTTAGGCAAGGCTCAGATTCTAACCCTACCACCCTAGAACACAAAGAAGGAAATAAACTAAGGGTAATGCTGCTCAATGCCAGACGACTCAACCTCAAGATGCACGCACGCGAAGCCCTTCTCAGTATGGAGAACATCGATGTCTGTGCTGTGACTGTAACCTGGTTCAGGGCTCCTGACAGCACCCCGGCAGTATCAGTTGTTACCTCATATCATGCGTTCCGGCCCCAAAATCCAGACAACACCAGGGAAGGAGGGTGGGTGTCCATATTCATCAAGGACACCCTCACCTCAAGGTTGGTGGCAACACACGATGCATCGGAGGCCATCCAGGTGTAATTAACTGTAGGCAAGGCTGCTCGGCAGTTTGTAGCAGGTTACAGGCCACCCTCTCAAACTCAGGAACCTCACACAGCTTTCCTGAAAACACTGGAGGGGATAAATGTATCTCCAAACACCATCATACTGGGTGATTTCAACTATCCAAATATAGACTGGGATCACTACTCAAGCCCCAACACTCTAGCCCAAAGGTTCCTAGAGTTCATAACCTCATATGCCATGGAACAACTAGTCACCATCCCCACAAGAGGAGACAACATACTAGATCACATCATCACGTACATGGGGTCACAATGTTCAACACCAGAAGTATACCCATCATTGGTGAGATCAGATTATAAACTAATCTCACTGGAAGTCCACATCCCGCCCCCACCCCAGATAAAAAAGACCACCGTGAAGAACTTTTCAAAAGCCGACTTCACACTTCTAAAGACTGGTGTGGTCTCTTTCAAGGCCCCCAAGCCAGCGGAAACCATTACCCAAGCTGCTGAATCACTTACAAATGCCTTCTACCAGCAACTCCAGGACTGCATGGATCAGGCAATCCCACACAAAACAGAGACTCTTTGTACCAAAGGCATGCGTGCAGTCTGGTGGACCCTAGCCATAAACAAGCTCTACATCAGAAGGAAGGAGCTACTACAAGATAGGGCAAAATCCGTAGAAGGGAAGACACCCCTGCTCATTATAAGTAAAGAACTGAGATCTCCCATAAAATCATCCAGGGCACATTTTGAGAGAAAACTCGCTAGGGACTCAGAAGACAATCATGAGGCCTTTTTTAGCTATGTTGGAAACCTGGGAGGTGACTCCCAGATATGCTCAGAATTAGTTCATAATGATGTAAAAATCACTGAACCTACAGACATTGCCAACATACTGGCTGACAGGTTCAGTGCAGATTTCTACCCCCCATCACCCCCAAAGGGAGGGATATCTATACCAGGGGATTGTAGCCCCCCCAAACATCTCAAATGCTCAGGTGAGAACTGCTCTATCCAAGGCGAGAAACACAGCATCCATGGGACCAGATCGTGTCCCCAGTTGTGTGCTCCACGAACTCAATGAGGAATTAAACCCGCAGTTAGGGCAGCTGTTTAATCTTAGCCTCACCTCAGGATACATACCCAAGGAGTGGCGTATGGCAACAGTGGTCCCACTTCACAAAGGAGGTGCCTCCACCGACCCCAGACACTACCGTCCCATCAGCTTGACCAGCCTGGTCTGCAAAGCTATGGAGAGGATCATAATGGAACTCATAAATGAAGACATAGGGGACTTGCAGACTTTGGATCCAACCCAGTTTGGCTTTGTCAAGAGCGATCATGCCTTTTAAACTTGGCTGACTTTTTCAGAATGGTCACCAAGGCCATTGACAAGGGCAAGGCAGTCCACACAGCCTACCTTGACCTGGCAAAGGCTTTTGATACAATACCCCACTCGGGTATCATTGACAAACTCACCAGCTTAAATGTAGACCCATACGTCACAAGATGGGTTACAAACTGGTAAGTGACAGAACCCACAGGGACAAGGTTGCTGGCGCCATGTCACACTCCAAGCCTGTCACAAGTGGTGTCCCACAGGGCTCAGTCCTGGGCCCACTTTTGTTCGGCAGCTACTTTTCAGTAGTACAAGCAAACACAGGAGGATTATGGCTGACAAAGTTTGCAGATGACTGCTAACTGGGAAACATAGTTGAAAACCCATCTGACGCAGACATCCTTCAGACGGGTCTCATAGAAATGGATAACTGGTGCCAGAGCCATGGCCTACAGTTAAATGCTAAACAATGCATAGTCATACCCTTCAGGAAGAACAAGGTTACCCCTAGTTCCCATATAGGTGTTACTCCTCTAAGCACAGGAGAGGTTATCAGGGATCTGGGCACCCAGGTTGACAGTAACCTTTTGTTTGACACTCACGTTGCCAAAGTAGTTAGGAAGACCTTCTACATTGCCCACCTGATCATGCAGGGATTCACATCTAGATCAGGGGAGGTCATTGCTCCCCTGTACTCATCACTCATCAGACCAATGATTGAGTACAATGCCCCATTCGGAATGTATCTGACCCGACACCTGCAGCAATTGGACAGGCCCCAAACATTCCTCACCAGAAGGATAAAAGGTCTCAAATGTATGTCTTATGCTGCCCGACTGAAGGAACCCCAGCTCTATTCAGTCACCTACGGTCTGCTCAGAGGTAGCCTGTGCCTGACATACTAGGCCATGTCCAACCCGGAATTAATGAACATGCTTCACCTCCAAACCTCTAAATCCATCAGAGCTACAAGGGCAAGAGACTTAAACCTCAACACGGCTATTAATTGGAGGGACAGATTCATCACCCAGGGACTCCCTATGCTGTGGAACATCATCCTGGTACATGTGAGGCTGGGCATCTCGCTGGCTTTGTTCAAGAGAAATCATGACCAATGGATGGGAGATCGCAGGTATACCCCAGGAATAACATCAGTGTCACTGCTTGACAGAGGCACAGCAAAATAATGGGCATATTATCCTTAGAACTGAAGGGGTGGTGGAAGCCACAAAACTCTGGGCTAGGCTTATATATGCCCTAGGACAGATAGCCTAGTATGAACCTATGAACCTATGAACATAGGCCTGGTGCAGTTCCTGCTATTAGGACAGTGGTCTGCAGCATGCTATTTAGTAGTAGGCAGTTTTAGCAATTGGTATTTGACCATGGCTAATCCATGTTCCTTCTTGTTGTGGTACCAACATGGGGGTGTGGTTATCCATGACATTTATTGCTAGTCACCCTCGTTTTGTAGCTTGTTCCATGTTTTTGCACATGTACATCCCTGTATGAGGTGTGACCTGGTAGTGTTAGGGTGCTGGTGTGGGCTTTGACCCAGTTGTCTATTACAGCACTGATATCTACATCCTCTATACTGTGTGCGTTTACACTGCACACATCTTGCTGTTTATATCTCTGGCATTGGGTAGCATTACATCTAGGTTCCTATCCCTTGTGGTACCTATGAATGTGGGTTTGTGTTTTTGTGGTTTGTGATTGATGAGGGTGGATGTTAGTCAGGGTCCTCAGGTGTGCATATGGTACATGGTGTTACATTACTTGACACATGGCATTCATGCCTCAGGTGGTGCTGCAGGGCTGCCTCTGTCGGATGCACATACTACACTCCCTGTACATGTTTGGAAGCAGGTTGTGTCATGTTAGGCATCCCTGTTACTATATGAGTGAGTCAGAGCGGGTATCAGTCCCAGTGTTCCTACTGACCAAGTGTATGTGCTATGCGTTGCCTCTTTGCCAAGGCCAGGGCATACTGGGCACGCCTCCTTCTGCCTACTGGGGCAAGGTCAGGTTGTTCCTCCTCCGAGTCACCCTCTGCCTGTGGTGGCCTTGGCAATGGTCGGGGTATGTTTGGCCCAGCCCTATGCTGGTCCTGCTGCAGCTGTTTCCGCAGGATCATATTATGTAGCATAGCACATATCATGATCATTTGGGTACTTGTAGTTGGTGTGTACTGCAAGGCTCCACCAGATGTGTCCAGACACCGGAACCGTGACTTGAGCAGCCCAAACACACGCTCTATGACATTACGTGTTTGTGCGTGTGCCTCATTATGGCGCTCCTGTTCAGGTGTGTGTGCATTTCTGATGGGTGTCATCAGCCACGGCTCAAGTGCATAACCTGCATCCCCCACTAGGTGTCCGTGTGGGAAGTCCCCACTGGCAAATGATTGGTACAGCTGCATCAGATGCCAGATGTGGGGATCATGGTAGCTCCCAGGGCAGCCAGCACACACATTCATTATTATGCCCTGGGCATCACACACGGCCTGGCAGTTGATGGAGGGGAAGCCCTTGCGGTTCATGTAGGCTCTACCCCGCTCACCGGTTGGTGCTTTGATGCGTATGTGCGTGCAGTCTATTGCACCCAATACCTCAGGGTATCCCGCTATTTGCTGGAAGAGACACATATTGCTGGCCACAACCTCACGAGCATTGGGGAAATATACATGATCACCGACATGTGCTGACATGGCATCCAGGAACTGGTGCAGTACCCTGGAGGCTGATGCCTGTGATATCCCCATCATATCACCAGTTGGTCTCTGGAAGGTACCTGTTGCTAGTATTCTTAGGCCAACACATACCTTGGTTTCCACTGGGATGGGTTCCCCTCTGTTGGTTCTGTCTGTATGTGAGGCGTGGCCTGCACAGCTCAACAATTTGCTGCAGAAGGTCTCTGTCCACTCTGTAGCGCTCTACTATCTCCAGCTCATGTAACCCATGGTAGGTGACCCTGGGCCTGTATGCTGTTCTCCTTCTCCTCACTCTGGGTTGTCTGTCAGCATCTGCATTGTCACCACCCTCAGCAATTCGCCTATGCCTGATTATAACAGCTATGGCAGCCCCTAGCATTTCTGCTCTGAGTTCAGCTTTTTTCAGTTTTCAATTCTGATAGCTTACTTTCTTGCAGTATCTCTTCTGAGAAACAGCCTGCACTGCTCTTTGCAGTGTTTTAAGTGCTGGGTTGGGCTTCTAGTCTGCCCGTGTAATTGCCTGCTTCCAAATGTTTCCAGCAATTAACTCCAGCAGTATCCTCTGGCAGTTTCCCTGTATTTTGGTTGTTTCCTGTTTCTTCTCTGTTTCCTCAGGGGGAGCAATGTGCACACCAGCTTAAGCACGCTCACAGTTACTTAAACGCGCGCACACATCCTTACACGGTGTTAAACGCGTGCACACATCCTTACACGGTGTGAACTTGGCTGATTCATGTTAAAACGTGTGCACACAGCCTTATACACGCACGCCACAAGAAACCATTGTAAACGGTTTGCAACACGCTCCCACATGTTGAACCTGCCTTACACGTGCGCACACACGCGCATGCACGTGTATCAAGAAAGTTGGAGTGTAGCGATAGTGTGCACCCTCTGTTTCTTGAGTTTTCTAGTGTTCTGTTGGGACACACCTCTCTCCCTGATGTCTGTCTGTCATCTGTCACCTTACATTACCCTCCAATCTGATACATTTATTTCGATCATTCCCCCCCGTGATGTCAGCTACCTCTTACTTTGTTCCTCCCCCTTCTGTAACTCTTACACTACTCAGAAAGTGCTCATTACCTATGTGGCAGTGTGATTCAGTATTGTAACCCTCATTTACATAGGATTGCCTAGTAATGCTTAGTTACATATCTTACACGGAGCTTCCCCCCCTTGACAACCACTACATGGAGGCTATATTGTTTTTGGTCTGCTAGTCCCTCCATTGACATTCCATGCAATACATAAATCCCACAATTGTGGGCTTATAAGCTTCGGTTTTCAGTTTTAGGCAGCGCACCCCGTTTGCGCGGGTGTGCGCTGCAGTTAAACATCATAATCCCACGGAAAAAAAAAAAGTTATTTAAAATATTTTTGCAACACTTTTTCATGCCAATGGCCACATATTTGGCCATTGGCATGGTAAATGAAACATATGCACCCTTTATTTGGAGCTGACATAGCTCCGTTTTCAATTTTGCAGAAATGTACTCAGTTGTCAGCTGAGTAAATTTCTGCAGCTAACACATCCGTTACACTGGCTGGTTTGGCTTTCTTGGATCACTCAAATACCTCATTTGCATATCTTTGAGCTGCAAATGAGGTATTGAGCATTTCCACGCCCAGTCCGTGTAAGAGACGTGTTAGCTGTCTCTTACACGGAGGTTTGGGTTGTTCCTGGATCAGGAGGCTTACACGGAGGCTTACACTACTCTTAAACTCCGTGTAAGCCTTCCTGAATCTGGCCCATGGTCTTTTATTGGTTGACAAAGGATTTATCAGAGATAAGGCTAGTATCAGATTTGGGTTTGGGAAAGTTATCAAAACTTTCTTTGGTAGTTTCTCAAAATGTTTTGGGTTGACTCACAAGGTATATTTGCTTATGACTAAGGTTGTCAAACATCCAAAATTCTTCCGGACTGTTCAGAATTAAAGGGCACTGTCTGGAAAACAGAAACTGCACTGTATTAACTGGAAAAAATATATTTTTTCTTTTATTAAAAAAATACATTTTTAAAGGGTGTTCTTCTTTAATAACGCCCTTTGCGTCCAGTCACACAGACACAGAAGCAGAGCTTGTATACGTCTTCGTGTTCCGCATGGGGGAATTTGAATTCCAGAAGCAGACATTTGGACTGAGCAGCAGCTGCAGACCATCACGATTAGGTTAGTACTTTGTATTGAGAGGATTTAAATATTGCAATCAGGACATGAAGATTTTTTTTAAGAAGATGTATTTTGCAGGATGACTTAAATGCATCTGGGGTGTCAAGTTTTCTAAAGTCTAATAGAAGATTGTGTTAGGTATAGAAAAGAAATGGCAGGTAACTTTGTTTGTAATCCAAGCATGAGTAATATACACTTTCAGCAAGTACTATTTTCAGGTTCTTTGGTTCATATTTTGCATTAGCTAACCGATTAGATCTTGTGTATCAGGGTTAGTTTTGTGAAATATCTTGCGTATGAAAATCAGCTATATGCACTTAATTTTGGTTTTAATTGTTGACCAGTCAACTTTGTTAAATACTATACAGTGATGGATAGAAACAACATAGCCCTACAATAATTTCTGCAGTCCTATAGTATGTTGAATGTAGTTTGCTTAGAGAATATTTGCTTATGTAACCAGATGACGAACATCGGACAACACAGATATGTGCTACCAGCAGTAGCTTGAAACTGTGCAGGCTGACACATGCAGTGAGCAATGTACTAAAGACCCTACCACACATTAGAGTCCCAGGCAAGGAGCAAAGGCATGCTAAGGGGTAGGGGTGCCATAGATTTTGTTGACCAGCAAACATGAACAATAACTTGCATAACCTCACCTTCTTTTAATAACTCAGAGTAAGAGAAAAATACTTGCTATGTGTCTTAACTTTTGATTGAAGCATTATTTGTTGTTTATTTTATGCAGTTTGGCTTACACCATTGTGTATTTGTGGTATACAAGCAACACTGCACTTCAGAGATTTTAAGTAAACATCGTGGTGCTTCTATTACTTTGTTTTTAACACGAATATCAATTATATCACATTCTCACTTTTTCTGCAGTTACTAAATGACTGCTTTGCTACTTTGCTGATTTCAGTTATCTTAATCCATCCCAGTAAAACAATTAATGTTTTATTGTGTTTTGAGACACGCTATTATGTAATGTGGAGATCATCGTGTGGGAGGGCATTGAAAGCTGTTATGTGTATGGTAAAAAGTATGGAATGGAACACAACTGTTTTGGCATAATAAATCTCCAGTGAGATCTAAAATTTACTAAGGCACACAGTTAAAAGGAAACTTCTGTCAAGGTAACAGGCTAACACTACTAACTTGGTGTTTACACAGAGTCCTTTTCTGGGTCTGCATAGCTCTCAACTGTTCAGATTTTTGCCTTATATTTTTGGTCTGTGCCTCACAAAATGTGAGGTATTCTGACAAATCACCGCAGACTGAAGCATTAAATAGTGACCCAATTTGAATTTTAGACTTCAGATCACTCAGAAAAATCCATACTAATGGAAATCCTGTTGTTCTAGCAACTTTAAAATATGTCCCTATTGTTGTGCCTTTGTCTTCCCATTACTTTATGCTTTGTACAGATTTCTTGCTCTAAGAGATTGAGAGGTATGCTGATAGAATAGGTCTCTGTCTCTATTTTTGAGCATTTGTCTCCCCATTATTCTATGCTTAGGGCAAGAAACCTGGACAAAGGGATTGGGAGGTATACTGATAGAACAGGTTTCTACCTACATACTGTTCTCTCCACTGAAGCTGTGTAAGAGATACAGTTCTGCTTTGAATATATAACACCCATTATTAGACACACACACACACACACACACACACACACACACACACTTGGTCCTCCTCACTTGAACAATTACACTCCTTTTACTGTGAAATCTCAGGAACATAGCAGCAAATAAAATATGAATGCATTAATAATGATTTCAGACTTTCTGGAGTATAGTATTACACAGAAAAGCTACAAGAAACTGACTCCTAGAAAATGTGGTTTTATGCATGCAGCACTTAATGCAAGTCAAGTACAGCAAAACAGAAATCACATCCTTCAAGTTATAGCAAATTCTTTCCTTCATGAAACACTGAAATATAAAGTTGCTAGAAGCAACCTTTTCATTAGTTACAGATCTCTTTAATATTGAATTATTCAGATGACATTTACTTCTGCAGAGATTGTGCATGTTGACTGATATTGGTGGATTGTAATTTACAGACAGAAGTCTGAGTGGCCCTTCATGGTTGAAATGTTCTAAATTAGGCAGTTTTGCCATTATTGGTTCATATGTTTTGTTTCATTGCTTACTGGAAAAGTGTTCAAAACTATAAATTTAAATAAATGGTGCTGTATTATACAAGGGATATAATTTAATTATTATATATTATAATTTAATACAATCAGGAAGGTGAATCAAAGAACTTGTGCATGGTCCTAAAAATGTGTGCAAGGGGCCTATGATTTGTAATCGGCCCAAAGGTTAACTTAGCCCGCCACTGGCCAGATGCATTTTGTTTGACTATGGGTTTTCATGCTGTTCCAGTGAATATTAGTTTCAAAGGCAGAGAAGTTTTAATGCTAAGTCTGTTTTCATCGTGAGACTGTATTGCTTTGTTTAGCAAATGTCTATCGGTGTTTGTGCTAATAAAAGTTTGAAATAAGTTTGAAATAAAAGTTTTAAATGAAATACAAGTATTTGTAATCATTGTAGAAGTAAAGCAGAAAACAGTATGCACACTGAGAGTTTTGAACAGTGTTTATGGCAACTGGGGAGAAATGGAGAAATAGCCAAGTAATGGGACACTGGAATGGCTGCATGGGGACTGTGGGAGGGGTGTAATTACACACATTTGCTTTCATGTACATGTCCAGAATTTTTGACATGGAAAGTTAGCAACCTTACTTATAGCTGATAAATGCAGATTTGGTGGTGTTAGTAGGTATTGCACTAGAGCATTCTATGGGATGCTTTGCAGTCTTTCCAGGAAATAAAGATAAAGGAACTTTCCGTATTTTTTCAGTTCCTAAGTTCTCACTAAATCCTCCAATAGCGTCTCTTTTCTGTCTTCAAATGATTTCAGTTTTTCCACCATTTTGCTGGGGGACTGTCTGTACAAACCCTGACTAAATCCTTCCTGAAATGCTTGAGATAGCACTGCACTGCCTTTAGCATAAGGGTGCACTGTACATACTGCATTATATTCCATTATACGGACAACGTCCTTGCCCACTTGGTTAAAAAGGGACCAGTTCAAAGCCCCCCTGCTCCCTCTACACCCGTCTGTAAATCCTCCATCTACCAAAACAGGAGGCTTGAATGTTATTTCTTGAAGAAAATTATGTAAAACAGTATTTGCAAAACCTGGCTGATATTTGTTTTATTTAAACCAGATGGAAAAACAAACTGAGAAATTAAAAACGGTCACAGGACAGAACCAAGAACGAACCTGCGAATATTCACTAAAAGCAAACTGTTATTTATTGAAGCACTTTTCGTGTACTCGATGAGCACACTGCATCAGAAAACCATTAAAATGCACAAGTCAGGTTTATATATCAAACAATCAAGCATTCAATTAGGCTTTCAAAATACCCGCCTTTCTTTTTCTTAAAGCTACAAATGTTTAAACAATACGAAATAACACTTAATCACCCTTCGCTTCATATATTTTCACATTTCCTGTGACCGTTTTTGATATTTGTTTTATGTGAGAGCAAAACCTGCAACATTTCCCATACAGACTAACATAATTATTTTGTACACTGCTGCACCTATACAAAAATGCATGGTAACCTTCTTTCTTATACAACCGTGCATTTTTCAATACTTATCTACTGGGCTACAGTATTTGCACAACTACCCATCACAGCACAATCCTACACTACTAAATTCTTCATTCTGTTATGTCTGTATCTGCCTCACTCATTTTAATATATTCTGGATAACAGTGTCACTGTGTATGTGGCCTTCATAGGTTCATAGATGTATACCAGGCTAATGACCAGTGGGAACTTTATAAGCTTAGCCATGCATCCTAAATGTATCTCACAAGTTTTTGAGTCTTAGAGGTTATTTTAAGGGTCGTATTTAAGCTGGGGTATGATTTACAGACTGTCCCTGTCCATTAAAGATATAGATGCTAGACCTGGGATGAATTTACAATTTCCCATGCACTGACTCAGGTATGCTTGAAAAGGGTAAGAGATGAACTCTGCTTTACAAGGATGGGAGACTTGTTCCAGAAGAAGTGAATTCTCTGAGACACATACTTATCACCCCCACTATGTCCTATTTAGTCCACAAGCAAGGTTCAAGTCCCGTGACTGAGTAGTTCTAATGCCACTGGCTGTGTGGATGTTTAAATGGTCCATCAGAGCAGGATCTAATGATGCCTTATATGCCAGGTACAAATCGCTTCTCAACAGTCTGTAGGAAACCAAGTGTAGTGGTATGGCTTTAAGATAATTTGTATAGTCCATGTTGTTTACACACTGTATTCTTTTTGTGAGAACCCTCTGTAGACTTTCCATTTGCTGCATGTGCCTAATGAGGCATATGTCAAAGGGGGTATTGTAATCAATGATCATCTGATAAGGGCCAAATGCAGATGAATAATAGCGTCCTTGGACCTAGATGCCATGCCCTTGCTTATAAGTTAAGCAACATAGAATTATTTCTTTAGTATCTTAGACACATGCTTGAAAGCCAGGTAACTATGCACATACATCCCAAACTCCCTGACTTCTAGGACCACTCTTAGGGGTGTATTATCAACAAAGTATTTTCTTAAGATAGCCACCTTCCCAAAGGGTACTATTATGTATTTCTTGACATCGGGTTTCACACCATGGCCTGGTAGCAATCATTTGTCTGTGTTAGCCGTTTTGTTGGATGTTAGTATATTGAGGGGATTCTATGACTGCTCCTAGTTTGCAGTCATCTACATACTTATTTAATCAGAGGCCTTTGACATTAGCTTTGACTTCTGAGAAATAAATGTCAAAAAGGGTGGACCCCTGAGGGACGCCATTACTGATCAACCTTTTTGTGGAGGTGATCTCTCCTTCCCTAATTCCCTGGGTTGTATCTGAGAAACAATTGGTCATCCAGTGTATAACATAGGGGTTAATACCTAATTCCATTAAGTTTGTTTACAATGTCTGAATATGGTATTGTATCAAATGCCCTAGCCAAATTAAGGTAGGCAGTATGCACTGTTTAGCACTCATCCATAACCTTGGCAATCTTTTCAAAGAAGTGCACCAGCTTAAGTAGGCATGATTTACCTTTGATGACAACAAACTGGATTGTATCTTGTAACTGATGGTTTCCTCTGTTGTTATTAATCATATCCATGATAGTTTTCTTCATTGGTTTGCAGTTCAGACTAGTCAGACTTATGGGTCTGTAGCTCCTGGGGTCCTCTGATGGACCGCCCTTGTGCAGAGGGATGACCATTTAAGTGCACTAATCACTTGGAACAAAGCCTGACTCTTGACATTCAGACAGGTCATTCTTCAGGCTATTACCAGGCATCCTGGGATATTATCTGGCCTCATCAATGCAATGTTCTTTTAGCCTTTGTGTGCCCATTTAAGATCTGTTCCCTAATGAAAGTTGCAGGGTTATATTTGATAGTATTACTTACGGGGTAATCTGTGGGAGACTGGGGGGGGGGGGGGGTTGGAGCTGAATTTGTCAAACAGCATATTTCTTATATCTTCCAGCTCTGTGTAAGGCAGTCCATTAAGAATCAGTTCTGTACAGTGTTGTATATTGGCTTTAAGGTTTCGAACAAAGCTGAAGAAAGCCTTGTGGTTGTTCTTGAGTGGGTAGATTATCTTTATCTCAAAATTGTCTTTGATAGACTTAATATGCCCTCTTATTTCTTTGTTTAGCTTAATGAGTTTCTATCCTGCTGAGCACTTCCTAATTTTAGCTATGATTTTTTCTTTTGTTGTGCAATCTTTTTATGTTTGGACTCCACCAGGGTGGTTTGGTTTTTTGAGTTTGTTTCTAGGCTTGTGTCTGGTAGCACAACTACCTCTGTGCATCTATAAACTTGATTTTATAAGTGTTCTGTGTACAATTCTGCATAGCCAGCTGTGTTCTCCAGGTGTGGAGTGGCTTGAAATTTTGCCAGGTAATCGCTTAATAATAGGTAGTTTGCTTTAGAGTAGTTCCTAACTATTGTAGAGTTCGCTGAAGTCACAGCACTGAGTTTTATTTTGAAGGGGACAGTATTATGGTCTGATCTTAAGGGGGGGCAGCATTCTCCAATATTTGTGAGTACCATGTCCACTATGTTTGCACCCCTAGCGGATTTAAAAGACTAACTGGTCCATGGTGTTTGTGTTTACAAAATCCAGAAATCTCTGGGCTTGGAAGTTTGGGGTCACGTAGAATTCACAGTTTATACAGGGGTAGTTAATGTCTCCCATGAATATGGTATTGAATGGTAAGTGTCTTAATTTGTCCTAAGTATGAGCTATGAGTTTCAAGGGTCTTAGAGTGTGAGCTATGGTTTCAAGGATATGATATGGGACTCAAAAGCTATAGTAATTTTGACATGGAGAATCTTAAACACATCATCCTGTTTGACCAACCTTTAGTTATGTTTGGTTTTGGTGTAGGTTGAGACACCTTCACCTTTAGTCCTCTGTTATGCAGTAGCTGGTATACATGTGTGGAAGGCATTGTATCCCTCTACTGCTGAGGTGCTGTCCATGGCTTTAAACCATATCTGGTAAATGCACAGATATATGCTTTCTCCAAGTTTAGCAGAGCTTGGAGGAAGTGGAGTTTCTTGATTAGTGTCCTGGCACTGAGCAATAATACCTTTATATTTCCTTGAGGTGATCTTGCTATGGTGGAAGATTTTTCAGTTTGGCATTACCTAGAAAAGGCAATATGGGGGAGGACAATGTTTTAGCCAGCATTTGAAAGCCTATTGTAGACAGGTGCAAACCATCCTTGGCAAAGAAATGTGGTCTGTTGACCATATAGTCACACGCTGAGAAATATTGTACCCCTTTTTGAATTACACCAGAAGCTAAGCCAATTATTAAAGTCAATAATCTTCTGTTTATATAGGGGCACCATCCTTGGTGAAGGTAGAACGCTGTTCAGTTATAGGCTATACCAGTCTGGGGCACATAGTCCAAGAGCTCCACAATGTCTGTCTTCATATAGTCCAGGGAGGTATGTCTCGGGTAAGTTGCATCCACATGTTCTATGACTGAGCCACAAGTACTGCTTGTGCTTCAGTGAGCTGAGTGAGTGAGCAGATTGGTGAATCCTGGCCTCTGATAGGCAACTGACAATGATTTTCTTTTTGTTTAGTCTGGTGCATGGAGCATCCTTTTGTCTCACAACAGAGACTTGTATGCCTAGAGTTTGGATACTGTCTTAGCTAGCCTTATGGGTGCTGTAGCTGAGGCTCCATGGGGTGTTGCTGAATGAGTGGCATTGTTTTGTTTTAGTAGAGTGCTTTTGGTTTTGCCAAGGATGTCTGATGTGGGTTCAGTGTCTGTGAGGTCTTTGGAGTTTAGGAAGATTATTTTTTAGTGCTTCAGCATATGTTAGGCTGTCTGCCAAGTGCATACTCTGTGTGATGAGTATAATGTGCATTAGTAGCAACCTGATTATTTTGAGTGTTTGTATGTGAGAGTCTTGCCTCCAGTGACACTGTGTAATTACAACTCTTACATACTGTAGGAGTTCTCTAAGGATTAGTTGGTTATCAGTGAATATACAACATTGCTACATTGTCTCAGGATGCCCATACCTACCAGACTGGTGGTGAAGACATTGGAAACATGCTTATCGATGAGATCAGGTCCCTCCAGGTGAAGTACAAGGGTGTAGTGCGAAAGAAGTAAATGGCAGGATAGACTGTGTAGGAGGGCACCTCAGAGCAAAAATTAGTATCTATTTGCAGAACTGAGTTACTGAGTACAGTTTCCTTAGTAGTTTTATAGAGGAAATTTAGTTTCTAAGAGTCTACAACTGCTAATTTAAAATAGGCCTCTGGCCAAAAAAAAAACTCACTTTAAGCCTCCCTGTGTTTCCCAACTTGGACACACCACACTACCCCCTGCAACCACTAGATGAGTAATCCCAAGTCTTTTTACTGTAAAAACACACAAAGGTTTGCCAAACGTGAAAAACTATCAGGAATCAATTCAACAACTAGCTAAAGCAATAGGTTTACAATGATTTTTCAAGCAATTACTCTATCAGCAAGGAAACTGGAAAATAAATTCACTTTGCTGTCTTAAAATGCAGATAAATGCAGTAAATAGTTTGAGAAAACAATAGCAGTGCACTTAAATAATGTAGGGAAGTGCAATTTTTCAGGTAAAAGACTCAGCCTG
Source organism: Protopterus annectens (assembly GCF_019279795.1). Taxonomy (NCBI): domain Eukaryota; kingdom Metazoa; phylum Chordata; order Ceratodontiformes; family Protopteridae; genus Protopterus; species Protopterus annectens. The sequence continues at coordinate 1,806,306,506 of NC_056726.1, read as the reverse complement.
GATGGCAATAGATGCAGTAAAAACATTCTAAGTACACAGGCAAGGATGACAAGCATTATTGAGCTCTGTGGGAATGAGCCAAGAGCCACACAAATGCACAAAATTTATAGAGGCAATGTATCTGTCGCATACCTCTCAACTGTACAGATTTTCTCAGAATGTCCAGATTGTTGCCTCATATTTTTGGTCTGTTTTTCATAAAATTGTGGTTTTCTGGCAATTCAGTAGCAAATCATTAAAGACCGACATTAGAAAATAATGACAGATATTTGAGTTTCAGACTTCATTCCCTTCAGAAAATTCGTGCTAATGCTAAACCTGTTATTCTATCAACTTTCTAAGTTGGTAAGAGCAATATTTAAAAATTGTCCCTATTTTTGGGTCTTTGTCCCACTTTTATTTATGGCTTTGTCCAGATTTATTGCTCAAAGAAGTTGAGAGGTATGATTGGTGGTGGCTGAAGCAGGCACAAGAATAGGGGAAAATAGCAATGTAACAATTAGAATGGCAGTGGAATGCAACTTTTTGCAGGCACTAGTAGCAAAACTAGAATGTAAACAGCTGTAGAGACACAGAAACAAAACGTCTTCAGCAAAAATTACAATACTGCCACTGTTGCAATCTCACTACAATCTAAGGCACCAAACTAGGGAGAAATGTACCATTAATACTTTTTATTGAAAAATGCAGTAGTAAATGAATAAGTTAGGTTAACATGTTGCAGTAGTTCACAATTGTCCTTCAACTGCAAATGAAACTACAAGATTAAGGCCCCATACCGAGTTTAAAATACAAACTAATACCTTTTCAAGTAATTCTAGTTATGGAAATTGTATTTATTAATTAATTTATTTATTTATTTACTGACATTTGTTTACCAGGGAAGTCTGACTGGGCACAGGTGCCCCTTTTCAGTGGACTGCATGGAAAATAGCTCCAAGGTGTCATACTTAATGCAATTAATATTTACAATAATAAATTTTATGATGCAGTCTCAGTGAATCCATAGCATGATAGTCAGTATAATAACATTTGTATTGATATTCACAAACATTAAATTTATAAACCTTGTACTGAGACTTTATGGATAGAAGAGTGGTATATAAGATAGGTAGGAATAATTTAAGAAATACAACAGAGTGAAGTATTATAGAGGATAAGCAAGTCTGAGTGTTAAAAGAGAAGTAGTGATGTAATAGTAATTTGATTGGGCTAATTAGAAGGAGTTATAGTAGTTTAAAAAGTACTATAAAGTGAGGCATTAGAAGGGGATAAGCAGGTTAAGTGATTTAGTGGTTTAAACAGAGGTATAAGAAAGATGTTGAAGGGTTTTAGAGAGCTATGTCCTGGATGATGAGCAGGGACAAAGCCATGAGACAGAGAGTAAGTCTTTTAGTAATTGAAAAGATGAAGGTGTGTGATAAACATGATTGATATAGGAATTTTATTCCAAGTTCTAGCTACTCAGTTGATATAGAGACTGACACCACCAGCCCTTTGTGGTTTGCAGATGATAAACAGTTGTTTATTATTTGACCAAACGGGGCAATTTGGAAGATAGTATTGGAGTAGTGGTCTAATTGCTGGGCAGGCAGATGGAGTATGGACCATTTTATGGGTTAAGGTGAGTTGAGTATAAGATAGGTGGTGAGGAAGCTTGAGCCATTTAAGTGTTTTAGTGCTAAGTAGTGATGGGTCTGGTAAGGTTTGTTGCAAGTGAATCTGGCAATGCTGTTATAGCACTGTTGCTGTTTAGAACTAAGTGAAGCTTGTAGGTAGGTCATGACAGGGGTTCCATATATTAAAGAGGGTAAGATATAAGTGATAGCTAGAGTTACCTAGGCAGAGTCTGTAAGGAATTTCTTTACTCTGTGTAGGGTGCCTAATTTTTGATTTGCTTTCTTGATGCTGTTGTGGATATGTAAATTGAATTAAAGATCGTCATTAATTGTCATGCCAAGTAGTTTTGTACGCAGGGTAACTTCAGTTATGGTATTATTTAAAGAAGAAATTTTAAAGTTTTTTTTTTCATGGAAATGGCATTTTGTAAAAAAAAGAGAAGTAATTTGGAGTTTTGGGGATTTAGTAGCAGGTGATTATCCTGTAGACAACTTTCAACAGAGTTAAAGGCTTCTTGACTAATTCTCTGAAGCTGTATTAGATTGTCAGAAATGCATATTAGGGTAGAATCATCAGCATATTGTATGAGGAAAGCTTACTGAGAGGATTTATGTAAATTGCTAGTGAATATATTAGAGTAGAGGGCCAAGAATGGAGTCCTGTGGCATACAAGAATTGACAGGAAGGAAAGATGAAAATATGGAGCGCTAGAGAGATAGAAATGCAATAAAATGTACAAACAAAGCTCAAATCTTGCAGTAATTCAGAATTCTTCTAAACTTGCAAATAAAGCTACAAGGTCCCAGAACAAACTAAAAATACAAACAGATAACGTTATTGGCCAAAACACAGAAAACGGAGAAAAGTACAAAAATAGTATCATCTCACAGGTCACTATAGGTCCAACTAAAAATATTTAAGTAGAGATTAAATAAATATTTTTCTTCCCTTTTTGATGAAAAGCTTGCTTCACACGGTTCCATACCACTCAACCTGTTAGAGCAAGAAATCTATACAAAGCCATAAAAAATGGAGGAAACAGAGCCCCAAAATAGGGACAATTTTTAAATATTGCTCTTGCATGCTTAGAAAGTTGATAGAATAACAGGTCTTGCATTAGTATGTATTTTCTGAAAGGTATGAAGTCTAAAACTAAAATGTCTGTCATGATTTTCTGATGTCAGTCTTTAATGATTTGACAGTGATTTGCCAGAAAACCACAATTTTATGAAAAATGGGCCAAAAATATGAGGCAAAAACCTGGACATTTTGCAAAAATCTGTACAGTTGAGAGGTATGTATGGTTCAGGGTCTTCCACACTTCTCAGAGCCTTGCCAACTTCAAACATGCCTGAATATGTACAATGACCACAGGCAGTGGGTGAAACTGCATACTCAGCATGTCTTCTGACACCATTGATAGTCCCTGTTGCTGCTGCTGCTGGTCCCTTTTCTGTTTGCCTGCTTTTATTAAAGTCACCATCCTTATGCAAGCATGTCTTGTATCCCCTGAGGTTGCCTTCTGTTTACATTTATCTTTCTGAACTGCTGCCACAGGGCAGCCATACCACCCACACTTTTATATAAAGTGTCTTTATAATTATCAAATAGTTTTGCATCCATTCAATGTCCTGTTCTGGCTTTTTCTACAGCAGTATCCCTAGGAAATATACAAAAAATAGTGATCAGCTGTCAAATAACCTGTGTTAAGCCATACTCTCCCTGCCCCTGGTAGCTCTGTCAGGACTGCAATTATATTATTAGCCCCTGATTACTCTGTTCAGGATACATACTAGCCACTTCCTTGTCTGATTATGAAACCATGTATAACCCAAGAGACATGACTAATGGTCTGGCCAGTGTCAGAGTACCTTGAATGTTCATAGATTCATAGAAGGTTACTAGGCTAATGGACCTAGAGCCATTACAATCCTAGCCATATTTATCTCAAATTGCCCCAGTTGACAGTGGTTAGGTGAGTGAAGTTCGCATAGGTAAGGGTCTATGATAGGTAATACTGACTTCATCTGTCTAGGAGGGACATGGGTACCACCCCAGGATTGAATTTGTCGTCGCCTATCCATTGATCTAGATTGTATTTGAAGAAGGTCAGTAAAGGGCTCTGTTTCATGGGATTTAGAAGCTTGCTCCAGAGAAGTGGCAGTCTCTGGGAGTTGTATCTGTCTCTCCAGCATGACCTGTTCATGTCAGAGGCTAGGTTAAGATCCCTGGAGCGAGTGACCCTCCAGCAGTTTGATTTATGAATGTGTAGCATTTCCATCAGGGCTGGGTCAGAGACTGCCCTGTAAACCAGGAGCACATGTCACCCCTTAGCAACCTGTAGGGGACAGAATACAGTGAACGAGTTTTCAGTCTTTTCGTGTAAGACTTGTTTTGTGAACCCTGTAATTTCTTGGTGAGAAACCTCTGTGGTCTTTCCAATTGTTGAAGGTGTCTAGTGAGGTACATGCAAAAGAAAGCATTGTACTTGATTATCGGTTTGTTGAGGGCCAAGTGTAATTTATTTATAACATTCTTAGGTCTAGATGTGATGCCTTTAATTATAAGATGTGCAAAATAGAAGGATTTCCTTACTACTGTGGATTTATGGTGGTCAAAGTTCAGATTGCTATCAACCTGAGTACCCAGATCATGTACCATTGGGTCTACACTTAGGGGGTGATTTGTAATATAATTAGCAGGGATGCCAGCTTTTCTAAAGAGAATAATAATGCATTTTGTTTGCATTTAGCTTTAATCCAAAGCTTTGACACCAATCGCTTGTCTGCATTAACCCTGTCTGCAGTATATTAACATCACTGGAGGCCTCAATTATTGCTGCCAGTTTGCAATCTTAAGTGAACTTGGTCAGCCATAGGCCATGCAAATTTACCTGTATGTCTAAGAATTAAATTCTGAACAGTAAGGAGCCCAGAACCCTGTGGTATGCCACTGGTGACTGGTCTTTTGCTACTGGTGAAGTCACCCACTTTGACAGTATGTGTCCTGTCGGTGAGCCAGTTGGCTACCCATCTGGTAATGTACAGGTTAATTCCCACCAACTGGAGAGGTGTCCATAATACCTGAGTGGAGGATTGTGTCAAATGCCTTGGCTAGGTCAGGATAGGCAGTATGCACTGTCTTTCCCTCGTCTGTAGCCATGGTGACTTTCTTGGAGAAGTCAACCATGTTAAACAGGCATGATCTATCTTTAATGAATCCAAACTGGGTTGGATCAAGAGTTTGGAGATTACCTATGTCCTTGTTAATAAGGTCCATAATGATTCTTTTCATGGCCTTGCAGATGAGGCTAGTCAAGTTTATGGCCTATAATTCCCAGGGTTGGTTGATGGTCCCCTTTTGGGCAGAGGGAATTACAGTTGCTGTCCTCCCTTCCACTAGAACATAGCCAGTTCTCAGGCTGTGGTTAAACAGGTATCCAAGTGGAACACAGTCAAGGAGATGTCTATGCCAAACACTAATCGGTCTTGAGACGCAATTATATACTTCAAGCTGATGCCATAAAAAGAAGGCAAGAATATCCAAAAAATGCTTAAAACTTGTTTAATAAAACAACAAAAACAAATAAATCTAACAAATAGTTCCAGTAAAGCGCTTTCACCCGCTACATTATGGGCTTCTTCAGAACTAAAGTAACCATAAAAACAGTTGCAATTTAAAAACTTTTTGGCGCCAAATACATGGCTAAATTTAAAGTCGCAGACACAAATCTGACCACTGAACAACATCTTGTCTTAATTAATAATAATAACTCTAAAATCCATATTATATTGTACTCAGTCAAATTAAAATTATTAAAATACATGAAGTCTCATTAAAAATGTTACTTCAATACATTTTAAGCAGTGGTTTGATAGATATGAAATCATTTAGTCCCGGGGGTGACAAGGGGTCTGTGAACAACTGCCACCACATTTCTTTGTACAATAATAATGTTTTAAAGTCACCACCCCTGGGATTTGTCTTAATACTGTCTATTATAGCAACTTTAAAGGAATGACCTTCCCCATATTTTTGAATGTGCCTATACAAGGCATTTTTTCCATCCATTTTCTTAATACAGTATAAATGGTCATAAATCCGTTTATTCAAATGTCTTTCGGTCATACCAGTATAAAAAGCCATACATGTACAACAACTAGCAATATATATAATACCCTTTGATTTACAATTCCCCTGTTTAAATCTTATTTATGTCCTATTGATATTACTTAATTTTATGCCTTCACCTTCATTTATGGTGTGGCATAAATTGCACATACCACATCTCCTTGTGTGTTTACAACTTGGATTTGAAACAATTAATCCTCTTTCCAAGTATTTATTAATATTTGGTCCCATTTTATTAACAAATAGTGGGTGTCTTCCTACTATCTTCGTGACCTCTTCATCGGCCAAAATTATATTCCAATTTGAAGTCATTATATCTCTGATTTTAAATGAGTGAGGTCCATACTCAATAACACATGCTCTACTGAAGTTCCTAGTTTTCTCTAACTGTTGATTAAAACAGTTGGTTACATTGACATTAGTAATAACATTAAAACCTAATAGTGGGATGTATTTCCTTCCCCATTCTTTTTTAACCTGCTTGTCCACTTTAGACATCATACGAGCGTCGTAACCTCTTTCTAAAACAAGGATATAATAAATTCAGTTTCTTTGACCATATCGATGTACAATGAAGTCATCCTAATGGCTTTAATTAGTTGTCCTCTAAATATGTTCCTCTACAATTTTTGCGGGTGATTGCTGGAATATTCCAGATAACTATTTGAAAATGTGTTCTTTCTATATATTTTGGACTGAAAGTTTTTACCATCCTTATAAATCCAAGTGTCTATGTAGGCCAAACCATCCCTACTATTCTTGGAAGTAAATTTCAAATAGTTACTACTGGAATTGATGTATACTAAAAATTCGTGAAGAGTTTCTATTGAGCCATCCCATAAAATGTAGATGTCGTCCAAGAAACGGGAGTGATACTTAATGTGTTTCATAAATGTACTCTGAAATACCTTAGATTCTTCCCAATCCAACATGACCAGGTTTGCAAAAATGGGAGCAAGTGCCACCCCTATTGCTACACCCCTGGTTTGTTTAAAGTATTCACCCTCATAAAAAATATAGTTATGTTCCAGGACAATACTCATCATATCAATGAGAAGACAAGCTCTATCCCATTCTATATCAGCGTATTTGTTAACACAGTCTGCAAATGCATTTAAACCCTCAGTTTTCGGTATACAGGAGAATAAATCAATGACATCAATGGTAACAAAAAGAAGATCATCCTTATATAAATTAATAGGAAAATTCCTCAAAAATTCCAAAGAATCTTTGACAAGATGTGGAATTTTATTGTATATGTGTTTCAAAGAAACATCAACTTTCAAAATTGTTGAGGAACATATTTAGAGGAAACTAATTAGAGCCATTAGGATGACTTCATTGTACACTGATATGGTCAAAGAAACTGAATTTATTATATCCTTGTTTTTAGAAAGAGGTTACGACGCTCGTATGATGTCTAAAGTGGACAAGCAGGTTAAAAAAGAATGGGGAAGGAAATACATCCCACTATTAGGTTTTAATGTTATTACTAATGTCAATGTAACCAACTGTTTTAATCAACAGTTAGAGAAAACTAGGAACTTCAGTAGAGCATGTGTTATTGAGTATGGACCTCACTCATTTAAAATCAGAGATATAATGACTTCAAATTGGAATATAATTTTGGCCGATGAAGAGGTCACAAAGATAGTAGGAAGACACACACTATTTGTTAATAAAATGGGACCAAATATTAATAAATACTTGGAAAGAGGATTAATTGTTTCAAATCCAAGTTGTAAACATACAAGAAGATGTGGTATGTGCAATTTATGCCACACCATAAATGAAGGTGAAGGCATAAAATTAAGTAATATCAATAGGACATATATAAGATTTAAACAGGGGAATTGTAAGTCAAAGGGTATTATATATATTGTTGCACATGTATGGCTTTTTTATACTGGTATGACCGAAAGACATTTGAATAAACGGATTTATGACCATTTATACTGTATTAAGAAAATGGATGGAAAAATTGCCTTGTATAGGCACATTCAAAAATATGGGGAAGGTCATTCCTTTAAATTTGCCATAATAGACAGTATTAAGACAAATCCCAGGGGTGGTGACTTTAAAACATTATTATTGTACAAAGAAATGTGGTGGCAGTTGTTCACAGATGCAACGTTACCCCCGGGACTAAATGATTTCATATCTATCAAACCACTGCTTAAAATGTATTGAAGTAACATTTCTAATGAGACTTCATGTATTTTAATAATTTTAATTTGATTGAGTACAATATAATATGGATTTTAGAGTTATTATTATTAATTAAGATAAGATGTTGTTCAGTGGTCAGATTTGTGTCTGTGACTTTAAATTTAGCCATGTATTTGGCACCAAAAAGTTTTTAAATTGCAACTGTTTTTATGGTTACTTTAGTTCTGAAGAAGCCCGTAATGTAGCGGGTGAAAGCACTTAACTGGAACTATTTGTTAGATTTATTTGTTTTTGTTGTTTTATTAAGCAAGTTTTAAGCATTTTTTTGGATACTCTTGCCTACTTTTTATGGCATCAGCTTGAAGTATATAATTGCATCTCAAGACCGATTAGCGTTTGGCATAGACATCTCCTTGACTTTGTTCTGTTGTTCTTGCTACGCCAAACCATTGGTACATTTAACAGGTATCCAAGTGGGACAGATAGGTGATGTTTTAAGTTGTTTAAAAAGCAACCTGGGATGTTGCCTGGTCCCATTGATGCCATGTTTTTGGCCTTGGAGAGTACCAAGATGACCTGCTCTCTTGAGATATTACGTTGAATGATGGTGGCAGGTATACTTTGGGAGATGACTGGAGAGGATGGGTGGGTGAAGTTTTCTCCAAATCTGTCATTTAGCAGGTTGGCTATTACCTCCAGTTGAGTATGGGTGGTGCCATCCACAACCAGTTCAGTGAATAGCGGGGTATTCCTGTTTAGATTTTGGACATAGTTAAAGAATGCCTTGTGATTATCCTTAGCTAGGGAGGTTGTTCTTGCTTTGTAATTAGCTTTGGGGGACTTGAGAAGATCTCTAATTTGTTTGTTTAAGCTAAAAAGGGATTTCTTCCTCTGCTGAGCCAGTTCCCTCTTGTTCTGGGACATTAGTTTCTTTATCTTGTTGTATAGCCTATTTATACTAGGGGTCCACTAGTCTGACTTGTTTTTTCGGCAAGACCTGGTTTTAATCTGGTCAGGTATAGCTGATTCTATACAACTGCTATGTTGGTTATACAGGGCATTAGTGTACACCTCTGCATAGGAGTCCGTGTTAAATGCATTCGAGGAGGCTTTGAAACTTCGTGTACCATCACTTAATAGGAGGTAATTTCTCTTAGAAAAATTCTTAAGAATTTTTGAGCTTGATGAGGTATCTGGTCTTATAATTACATCAAGTGAGGCTAATTTATTGTCCGATCTTACCAGAGAGGACATAACACAAGGGGGTGCAATGCTCTCCCATGTTAGTGGGTACTATGTCCAGGACATTTGAGCCTCTTGTGGGTGTGCTAACTAGCTGTTCCAGAGCATTTGCATTGACAAAGTCCAAGAACCTCTGAGCCAGCATGTTTGTGGTTGTGTATGTTTCCCATCCATGAGTAAGGCATCGGACTGTATAGCAAGTGACTCCACTAAGTCCAGGTATGTGGTATGCTTTTCCTGTTTCATGGCTGGGGACCTATAGCTTGCTATCATTTGGTAGAGGGCTTTGCCTATAGTCAATTAGATATGGTGTGGCTCAAGAGAGTCATAATGTTTGACCAGTCTCGAGATGTGGTAATCCTTAATGAAGATGGATACACCTCCTTCCTCCTTTGGTTCTTTCATGCTTTGTTTGTGGTCTGAACATATGGAAGGCATTGTAGCCCTGCAGGGCTGGGGTGCTTTCCTTGTCTTTGAACCATGTCTCGATGACTGCACAGACATCAGCATCTTCCAAAGTGAGGAGTGCTTCCAGGGAATGCAGTTTCTTGTTTAGACTCCTAGCATTAAGCAGCAGTGCCTTGAGTTTATCTAGAGAAGATTTTGTTATGTTGGGAGGTTGGTTATTTTGGCACTGCCTAAAAAAGGCACAATGGGGGTGGCTAATGTCTTTGCCAGTATCCAAAAGCCTAGAGGCAACAGGTGAAGACCATCTCTGGCAAAGTGGTATGGCCTGTCAACCATATCTTCCCAGGCTGACAGATATTGGATCTTCTTGGACTGACACCAGAAGCTAAGCCAATTGTTAAAGTCATTTATTTGCATTGAGACATCATCCTTGCAACATGTAAAGTGCTGCTTAAGGTTAGGCTTATACCTGCCTGTGACACATAATCTGAGAGCTCAGTCATCACTCTCTTTATATAGTCAAGTGAGGTATGTCTCAAGTCATTCATTCCCACAGGGACTGTGATGGCATCATATCAGTACTTGTGGTTGAGTGACTTAAGTGCTTAAGTGACTTGATGAATCCTGGCACTTGACAGGCAGCTAACGGTAACCCACCCCTTATCCAGCCTGGTGAATGGAACATCCATGTGTCTCACAATGAAGTCACCTATGACCAATACATTAGGTTTTCTGGTGTTATGCTTTATGGGCTTATTTGTTGAAATGCTGGTTTGTGTGTTATTATGTCTGAGTTTTTTTTTTTTACATTGTTATGTGTGTAAGTGGTTTCCATTTGGGAGGCCTCTGATCTTTTGATAAGTTACTACTGAATACCTCTGTATATGTGAATTTATGTGTTGTGTCTTTATTTAGTGTGGGAAGTGTGTGCATGCTGGCAACCTGTTTAACATTCAATTTGTCCTTATGTCAGAGTCTTGCCTCCAATTTTATAATGCAACTACATCACTCACTAAAGTATTTGTTTGATTGAGGAGTAAGTAGTTGTCAGTGTATGTGAGACCTTTGCTACATTGACTCAAGATGCCCATGTCTAGCAGGATGGCCAGAGAAATTATGGAAAACTGCTGGTACGTGATAGCAGGCTCTTACCAAATGTTGTATTAGGGAACAGAATGGGTTAATTTGACAGGACTATGCTGGTAGTGCCGAGACTAAATGGTTAATCAATAAGCAATGTTGCTCAGAGCACAACTGAGTTGCTCCTAGAGCAACAGGAAAGCTTGGAAGGGTTTCACTGACAACCATTTTGGAAAAAACTGAGCTTCTAGGCTTTTGCATCTAAACAACGGCAATGCTAACTGCTGCTGCAGGAAGAGCAGCACCACTCAAAAGTGAGACTTAAATACAAGCAAAGAGCAACAAGTTTTAAGCTTTCTATCAATCAGGAAAGCACACAATAAGCCTTCCAACAATATTGCCCAACTCTGACAGGTTAGCACATTTCTGCCACAAGGGTACAGAAAAACACCTTCTTAATATAGAATAGCTGCTTTGTAGCCCAAGTCTAACATGACCACACACACACTACCTACAACAGCCTTATTACTAACAGATACAATGTAATACAGTGCAATTAACTACTTAAAGCAGCAACCAACAATACAGTTTTTTTTTAAACTGCAAATACAGTCATAGTACATGTGCTTCCCAGCTCAGATAAACCAGGTTAATACCTACTGCCACTAGATGAATAATCACAGTCCTCCTAATGTAAAAGCACAGTAGAGGAGTGTCTATAGAGTGAAATGCCACCACAAAATTAACTTAAAAGATATGAAATGCTACTTTAAACAAATGTAAAGATACAAACACAGCAGTGTACTTTAAACAGCTTATAAAAGTGTGATTATTCAATAAAAGTCTTCCCTTTGTATAAATGAGCCAAGAGCCACTCAGTTGTACAGAATTTATAAAGGCACAAAAAAACAAGATACATTGATTAATAAGCCCTCCAACCAATAAAACTACATTCAGAAATCTTAAGTGTTTCCCCAACTTAAACAGAGCAGGTTACCTCCCAGTACACTAGATGGAAAATCCACTGACCTCTTGATGTAAAAACAAGCTTCAGTATAAAAGTACAGTAATTTACCCAACAACTAGCTAGATAAAGAATTCAGAGCAAATAAATCAGTAGAACAGATAATGAGAGGCAAAATGCACCATTTCAGTATCAGCACAAGGAAAGTCAAATAAATAATTAAAGATGTCAACAGCAATATATAAAAGTATGAGCTTATTAAGCTCAATTTGCTGTAGGGATGGGCAGTTTAAAATTACCAGGTTTACAAAATAGATCAATGAAGGTGAGGGTGGGTGTGAAAAAACAGAAGGGAATCACCAGCAGTGCATGCTTGAAATCATTTCAGAAAAAGACAAACACCCAGGTATTCAAGTGTATTTAAGTATCTCTTAAATACTTTAATCAACGAAAAACATGTGAGAAGTGCAGCCTAGCCAGTGTAAGTGTCTGTCTCTCACAGAGAACAAAAACATCAGGCTGAGCAGATTTCTTAAATCAGAAAACAAAATGGAGCAGGTAAAACAGAAAGCAGCTTTATCACTCATATACAAGAAAGTATAGGTTTACTTTCCTTACCCAACAGGGAATCACTAGCAGTGCTTGGGTTTATGCAGGCTTGAAATCTTTTCAGAAAAAGGCACATGTTCCTGCCAAACTGCCCTTTAGACATATAACCCAATTACCGCAGTCCACATTCCTTAGATCATTTATACCACTATTTATATCATGAATTCATCTTCCTACCTTTCCATTCCATGGTACTGGCTCTCAAGCCCTTGTTTTCTCATGAAACTGCTTCTGTTCAAATATCACATTGTATTGGGACTATCTACTACTCCCTTAAGATATTCCTTCATGTTACCTCTGTCTAATCAGAGCTGGCAAACTTGCCTTAGGCATCTGCTGCCTGCTATGCATGTTCTGATCCAAACACTATTTTGCTATGTTTCATCTATTTTCTTTAAACTCTTTTTTTCCTTCTTATCAGTACTTGACCATCTAGCCCTCCAAATCCCCTTACAAATTAACCCGCATCCATTGCAGAAGGATTGAGAATCAAGTATATTTGAGTCTTATCCACAGCTGATGCTATCTTCCTTACATTTTTGACCTGCTATTAAAAGGTTAAGTCCACCCCTGCAGAATTCAGAAAAGAAAGAGTTCTTTCCCTACCTAACCAAACTAGATATCACTCATCTAAACATAGTGCGTTTCAAACCCAAAATGGTGGGTTTAGCCAGCAGCTCTTACCCTTGCTAGATGATATGATAGATGATATAGCTACTAGCTAGGCACTTCCCTTTTGCTGGCTCTTGTAACACCAGTTGACTAGTTGAACCTGTGTAGTCATAGCTGAAGTCCAGGATCTATCTTTCTATGTCATAAAGCCAACCGCACCCCACCCATACAATGTGGAGCCATCTACATCTCTATTTTTCTTAGGCACTCTATTCCACTAAGAGGCCTCAGTCTTATTTCTCTTTCCTCTTAAGAGCAGGCTAGATGGAAGCAGTCCTTCTGCAGCTTTCTCTCGTATTTCATTCTGGTGGCTGCCTGCTTCCCCATCAGCATCTGTAGTGCATATGAATTCTGCTGCCTGCTTCATAAAGTCACACATATGAACAAAGGATGTTAACACCTCAAACAAGGCAGCTTAACAGCAGAATGAAACATCATACCCGGGTCAGCATAAATGACTGTGCCTCCCTTCTACCATTTTAATTCATTTTTTTTGGGGGGGGGGGGGCTTGCTGTGACTCCTTTCCTGAAGTATACGATGAAATGTCTACATTATTTTAGCCTTTTAAATCCTCCTACTGTTATCTTTACTGTTGCATCCTGAAGTTACTATAACCTACTGAAGTTACTATAACCTGCATAAACAAATAAAAGATACTTAAAATTTATTTGTGCTATATATCACTTATCCAAGCCAAACATGTCATAAGACTACCTCATCTATCTAGCCAAGCATGACCTGGAATATCATTATCATTTCTGGACCAAGCATTGACATGACCACTTTTATAAGCATGACCTAAAATATATACTACAACATCTGAGCCAAATGATACATAACGCTACCGTTCCCCAGGGAATGACCACTTATCTCACTGCAGTTTTATACCAATAAAATGCATTTAAGTTCATGAACTTAAATACTACACATATTAAAACTAAAACATTAATAAACAATTAGTAAAAATATGGTGAATTTGTATCAATTAAACATAATATGAGAAAAGGCATGAGATTTACATTAGCTACTCTGGCTGATTAAACTAGTAGGTTAATCAAAAATAAGCTAAAATAAACATATAAGTAAATACTTCTGAAACTCTCAGTCTGCCTTCTGTCTCAAAAACTCCAACCACATCCTAGAATTGCTAAAAACCATTGGAAAGGTAAAGGTCCAAAGCCTAGAAGGGTTCTAGAAGTGATATTCACTTTGCTAAAGCTTTATCTCTAAACACTGTCAAGATTATTCAATAAGAAGCAGATTTGTTTTGCATCAGACTTGTCTAAATTTCATATTCATCTCCACATAAACAAAAACAATGCAAACAAAGCTTTGCCCAAACAAAAAAGAAGAGAGAAAACATACAATGCATGGGAACTATAAGAAATATTTTCATAAAAACAAATTTAACTAATTAACTCATATCAGTAATCAATATTATCACACTATATGAGCAGGCAACATGTCAGAAAAAAAATGATTTCAGTTTTAATGCAACCTATAATAAAACATTTCATCTAAAATAATAAAGATAATCAAAGCAAGACTTTTCTTTCTACAACTATATTTCATATCCTTCTAGTATTCAGAGTCATGCAGAAAATTGCATGAAGCAAGTAGGAGTATTTGTTCAGTGCTAAATATGTGTTAATATATTTTATGATACATTTGTTTGCTCATTTCAACAGTTATTTGTTTATTTTAGAGATATGAGAACAGTTTGACTTATGTATGCAAGTTTGCTGCTTTCAGGTGGGAACCATGAATAGACAAGTGCAAATTTATGAAATATTGTAGAACAATCACACAAGTGCTTTTCATTTCACAAACAAGAATTAATTAAACTACAGGGTATCTCCACAGCCTTTAAACATGGTAAACCAGGCCAAGCCAAAGCTACATATGTCAAGAATGATAATAAGAAAAATACTAGGCTGCTAACCTATACCAACTTCATAGACAATGTAAAACGAGTTAACTAACACTGGTTAAGCTGCACAGCACACTGTTAAAAGCTGGAAAGTTCCAACACAGATATCAGGGACCTTGATGGTTATCAGATAATATCACTGGGCTTACAGTGTGTGTGTTACAAAACAATGAATCTTCAACCAGTCAGCCATCACTTAGCCTTAACGTAAAGGCCTGTGTGTCATCTTCCATAGACATGAGTCACGCTGTCATGGCCACCTACAACATTTCAATTCCAGTTTATCTACACTGTCACACAAGCACTGCAGAGTCCCACCCCACATAGACTGATACTGACTTCAGTTTTTGTATATGTGTATGTGTGTGTGAGTACATGTGTGCATGTATGTATGTGTGGGCGTGCATGTGCATGCACGCGTGCGCGCTTGTGTGTGTGTGTGTGTGTGTGTGTGTGTGTGTGTGTGTGTGTGTGTGTGTGTGTGTGTGTGTGTGTGTTTCTGTGAGCATGTGTGTGCCTGTGACTGATAACTGGAATGTTTAGGACAGCTGGTACATCCAACATGGAGATAACTGTATGCTTTGCTTCCCATAGACATAGATCTTTAATGAAGGATGGCACACATACAACAATTTCCATATGATATATAGTCACCACATTTGACTTGTAAACAGAGAGAGGCATACACAAAAATCCTATTATGTATGTGTTTACCTGCTAAAATTTAGTTTATAAGCTGTCTTACCTACACTGTACAGAAACTAGAAAGGTGACTGCTATAAATTTGTTAAGCCTACCATTTGAGTACTACATGCCTATAATCACTTTCCCTTTAGCCCAGAGCATAACCATTATACTTAATCTTGAAAATAAGATACTTAAGTTTATTCACTTATCCAAAACCAATGAGCAGCATAGTGTTAAAATCAAATGGGCCAAATGACTTTTAGTTACAGTAAGAGTTATGCTTCTTCTCAACACATGAATTCTCAAACTGTTAAATGGAAGCTACCATTCCCCACTAATGAAGAGGTTTAGGGTTCCAGATTCCTCCTTACACATTCAGAATCAATGAGAAACTTCAACTCATAGGCTAAGTTTTTCTATAGGAATTTGTGACAATGCTTTTTTGTAGGATAACACCAGCTTCATGGAACTCTTTGGTAACTGTAACTAGCAATTAAAGCAATTTATCAGTCTTCAAGAAACATGTTAAAGCAAACAAATTGTGAGTGAATCTACCAGTATATGCTTCAAGGACTCTGGTAAGACTACTCTTTCGTGTTGACTCTTTTCCTCCTCTGTCAACTTGTTGCACTTGAATCATCAGTCATTTTAAAATTTTTGATAAAATATTTTTTTGGGGGGGTGGCACGTGCATTTCATAATAACTTGTCTGTGCAAGAACTGTGCTACATAATAGCTAGTGTATATATAATACTTTCCATTTATTGCATTATATATACTGTAATTAATAGCATTTTTGTTTTTACTGTTATTTTTTTCTGATTTTTTACTGATATTGTTTTCTAACATCTGTACAAAACCTGGATGTCAAACAACCACCTCGCTCTAAACCCCAATAAAACAAAACTCATAATATGCACCCCAAAAAAAAAACAACCACTCTCAACAAGAATGAATTCTCTGTCCACTCCCAAAACAACACTATCCTTGAAGTCACTCCAAGTACTAAACTGTTAGGTGTCATCATTAATGATAATCTAACATTTGACCTTCATATACACAGCAACATAAAAAAAAAATGTCAAAAACTAGGAATGTTTTATAGGCTTAACTATTTCCTTAACTTCCCTGCAAAAAAGGCTCTAACTTCATCATTCCTGCTTCGATCTCTGTTATATGTTGCCTCCATCCTTATCGATATTCAGTCCTCCCTGAAAACTAAACTTGACTCATACTATGATAAGGTTTCTAAATTTGTAATAATTGCAAAATTTTCAGCCCACCGCTGTTCCTCTCTGCATCAACTAAACTGGCTCAAACTTCCTCCCACCTTACTTATCTACAATTAACTACTGCACACAAACTTGCATACAAACCAACAACCTGCCCATCTCTCTCTACCATACTGACTATGTATCATCCTAACTGACCTCTTAGATCTGCAAACAAAATGTTGCTGAAAGTTGTAAAACCCAATCTTTCAGCTGGCCAAATGCTGTACTCTTTTACACTGTTGCACCTTCGATCAGAACAACTAGCAATCCTGCTTTCTTTAAGAGATCCCTCAAACTACATCTCTCTTCTCTCTGGCTTTGTACATTTGTCATAATAACACCCCCAAAACCTGACTTCCTCCACTATAACCTTAATTTACTTCATCTAAATACTTACATAACTTTTGCATGCTCTCTTTCCATAATTAATTCCATGCACTCTAGAGGAGTCTTACCAAATTCTAACTACTTAGAACTACAAATCTCCAATAATTATTATCCTTAATCTGATGCTCTATTTATACCAACTCCAGCAATACTGCTAATAATATTACATAATATAGATGTGCATTATGAATGTAAACAATTTGTACTGCTATGCTTATACTATGGATGTAAATAATCTGCATTGTTGTGCTCAAACTGTTTTCTATGCACTGCGACTGTATATATATATTCTGTATTGTGTGTGATATTTTCTGGTATGTATTTCAATGTATGTAGAACTTTTCTCCCCAGGCCTCCACTGAAAATGGACTCATCTAGGCCCAGTGGACTTTCCCAGTAAACACATGCAATAAATAAATAAAATAAATAAATGATGTGATCCTCCCCTATGGATCTTTTGCTCTATAAGATGTATGCTGTATGATATGTCTCTTTTTTATGTTGTGTTGTACTAAACAAATGAGCAGTAGTCTAAACCGCCTCCATCAATACTTGTACTGTGACATGTACTATTGTATGGTCTTTTCAGTTTATGTTGTGCTTGCCTAATGACTTGGAATAATTTCACATTAATCATAGTTTTTACTATCCCCTGGATTCTCTATACCTTGCACGGCGTGCAAGATCGGTGCAGGACAATATGTCTGCCGTGCGATCCAGGAACAGCCTGCAGGGGCGTGCATGAGCGTTTCTGCACTAATCCTGCATGTACTAAGCCTCTGTATGCAAATCACCCCATTTTCAGGATGAATCTATGCAAATTAGGTGATTTTGCAATCCAGGAAGCTTGCAACCGGCCGTGCAGGACCAGTGCAATCTGTAGAAATGTACTTGGTTAGTAACCGAGTAAATTTCTGCAACTACCAAAACAGAGCTGTGACAGCTCCAAATAAAGGCTGCATATCATGTACTAAGCATGCCATGGCCAAGTAAAAGGCTCTTGGCATTGTAAACAGTAAAAAGAATGCAAAAATCAACTTTTATTTTGTTTTAGCCAATCTCGGCTGTTTAAGCATAGAGCAGCAGCAGCATGCAAATGGGATTGGGTGGAAAATAACAAAATAAACCTAAATTAAGCATTCTAACTAAAATCAGTATTCTGCCATGCAAGTCAATGGCAGGCAGAAGACAACATGACCAGTGAGTAGTGGTTGCTAAGGGGTATGCCCCCAGGCTTAAACAGGATGGCAATGACAAGGGAAAACAGCAGTAGGAAGGTAATCAAGGAGAACTAGCATAGCTGGCAGGTGAAATGTATCAGAATCAGCCAATTACACAGGCGGCAGACCAGCCCAGCCCAGCCCAGAACACTACTATAAACTATGCAAACACCTTCCCCACTGGTTTTTCCTACATTCTACACCACTGGTGTATACAAGTGGGAAAATTTTAACAAACAAACCTACAAAATAAGAAGGGCTACAGCAAGCAACATAGAACAACATGTGCAAGAGGCTGAGGGTGGTGAGGATGTGAATGCTGCTGATCAACCCACAGTGAGGAGATGGAGAAGAGTGTATAGACCCAGGGTAACCTACCAGG
Organism: Protopterus annectens; assembly: GCF_019279795.1. Taxonomy (NCBI): domain Eukaryota; kingdom Metazoa; phylum Chordata; order Ceratodontiformes; family Protopteridae; genus Protopterus; species Protopterus annectens. Next base: position 1,806,287,730 of record NC_056726.1, on the reverse strand, counting down.
GGCTACATGAGCTGGAGATAGTGGAGCACTATAGGGTGGACAGAGACCTCCTACAGCAAATTGTTGAGCTGTGCCAGCCACAACTGACACACCAAACTGACCAAGGGGAACCCATCCCAGTGGATACCAAGGTATGTGTAGGCCTAGGAATACTAGCCGCAGGTAACTCCCAAAGCTCAACTGGGGATATCATGGGGATCTCACAGGCATCAGCATCCACAGTATTCCACCAGTTCGTGGATGTCATGTCAGCACATGCCGGTGAGCACGTATATTTCCACAACACCAGTGAGGTGTTGGCCAGCAATATGTGTCTCTTCCACCAAATAGCAGAATACCCTGAGGTAGTGGGTGCTATAGAGTGCATGCATATATGCATCAAAGCACCACCCGGTGATCAGGGTAGGGCCTACATCAACCGCAGGGGCATCCCCACCATCAACTGCCAGGTCATCTGTGATGCCCAGGGCATTATGATGAATGTGTGCACTGGCTGCCCTGGAAGCTATCACAATTCCCATATTTGGCATCTGATGCAGCTGTACCAGAGATTTGCCAGTGGGGACATCCCCTATGGTCATCCAATGGGGGATTCTGGTTACACACTGGAGCCGTGGCTGATGACACCCATCAGAAATGCACACACACCTGAACAAGAATGCCATAATGAGGCACACGCACAGACCAGACTTATAATACAGCGTGTGTTTGGGATGCTCAGGTCATGGTTCCAGTGTCTGGACACATCCGGTGGAGCCTTGCAGTACTTACCAGCTACATGTACCCAAATTGTTATGGTATGTGCCATGCTACACAATATGATCCTGAGGAAACAGCTGCAGCAGGAACAGCATGGGGTAAGGCCACACAGTAGGCAGATGGAGGCATGGTCAGTATGCCGAGGCTGCGGCAAAGAGACGACACATAGCACATACACTGACACAGTAGGGACCCAGGGAATGACACCTCTCTATGACTCGCACATACAGTAAAAGGGATGGCAAACATGACACTACCTGTGCTCAACCATGTATAGGGAGTGTACTATGTGCATCCAACATAGGCAGCCCTCCAACACCATCCTCAATTCTAGCACACCCTCAAGGTAAGTCAGTCAACCTACCAATTGCCAAATGGAGTAGAATGTGTCATTACCTGTATCTGTGGTATGGATGTGAGCATGCAAGGGAATTGGGTGGCTGAATGTTATGGCAGCAGAAAGTAGACACCCATAATGGCACCATGACATCTGTAACACATACTGGAGTCCCCATAGTAGCCAGTACTACACAGGGTGACAAAACCCACTGCAGGAAATGTGCTGGGTGACATGTGTGTCCATATGACTTACACATGCCAGTCACGGCGGTTCACATACCCAACAACAGTCTCAGCCAGCAGGACAGGTGTAGACAAACCCAAACAGAGCCTGTGCTATTGCCCCTGAAAGATGGCTATTGTTAACCTCCCCCCCAGGCTTACACAGACAGACTACAGCAGGTCAGGCAGTGGGATGTTAGTTCTGAAGGGTAGGAAGTCAGACACTAATATATAGGGCAACCAAAGCTATGATCTGCAGTACACTGGTATGCCTCTAGTCAGCATGATAGGTAAGAATATAGAATGAAATGGAGTACCTGACATACCAGTACAGTCATAGCAAATGTGTACAAGTGTCAGGTGTGCCCCCCCATCCTATCTAGTAATGTAATAACAATCAGGTGTGCCCCCCAATCCTGTGTAGAAATGTAGAAATAGACAGGTGTGCCCCCCATCCTATGTAGTAATGTAATAACAGTCAGGTGTGCCCCCCAATCCTGTGTAGAAATGTAGAAATAGACAGGTGTGCCCTCCCCATCCTACATGGTAATGTAATAACAGTTAGGTGTGCCCCCAATCCTGTGTAGAAATGTAGAAATAGACAGGTGCACCCCCCGTCCTACAGAGTAATGTAATAAGAGTCAGGTGTGACCCCCCAATCCTGTGTAGAAATAGACAGGTGTGCCCACCCCATCCTACGTAATACTGTAATAACAGGTGTCCCCCAATCCTGTGTGGAAATGTAGAACTAGACAGGTGTGCCCCCCCTATGTAGTGATGTAATAACAGTCAGGTGTACCCCTCCCAAATCTGTGTAGAAATGTAGAAATAGACAGGTGTGCCCCCCATCCTACATAGTGATGTAACAACAGTCAGGTGTGCCCCCACCAATCCTGTGTAGCAATGTAGAACTAGTCAGGTGTGCCCCCCCGTCCTATGTAGAAATGTAGTAACAGTCAGGTGAGCCCCCCAACCCTGTCTAGAAATGTAGAAATAGTCAGGTGAGCCCCCCCATCATATGCAGAAATGTAGTAACAGTCAATGCCAAATGCTTGATGCATATCCTGCAGAAACAGCATGCTACCTGTCGGTGTACAACACAAAGGTCAGCACTGCAGTACAAACTAACTGGACTCGATCCACACAGTAAATACAGATGGGCATACTAGGCATGCTCACACATTTAGAGAAATGAAGGCAATGTCAGTCAACAACATACTGAAAGGTCATACTGGGCCTGCTCACACACTTAAACACATGAAGGCCATGTTTGCATACACCAGTGGACCAGACATATCTGGCAGTCACAGTTGTTAGTGCATACACTCATCAGTATGCACCACTCATGCCTTGCACACACAGTGGATAGGAATACAGAAATATACGTAAGGACAACACACTATAATAAGCCAAAGGTAGATGGACATAGATGTGTGAAAGAGGGTAACTGTGACAAGGAGCCATCCAAGCATGTCCCACCCAGCACACAGCCAAAGGGCCCCAACCACATGAGGCTCAGATGTCACTCATTGCAGATACTAGCCACCAGTATCTGTCAGCATTACAGACTATGTGGTGCACATGCTACCTGTGCAACATGACTGTACAAGCAGCTGTATACATGTACCTGCGAAATATGACCCTGTGTGTGCCTGCATGTGGCGTGTCAACATCTAGATGAATGGGTTATGGCCCATGCACACACACTGCCCTTCCCATAGCCCTACTATGACAAGCCTGCTGAGGTCATCCACTGTGAAATACACCTTTGGGGAGAGTTGTAGCCCAGTGATCTCTGTGGTGCATCCCATAACTGCATATTGCTATAGTGTGATAAACTAGTTAGGTAGGAGTTTGAATCCCTGACATGGTAACAATGTGTGTGTCTCTGTCTGTGTAGAGTACAATGCTTTTTAGGGTAGTCACATTCCCTACAATTGAAATGCCCTACATTTGTAAGGCTGCTGATGTCATTCACCTAGAAATATATCTCTGGGAAGGTTGTACCCCAGTAATCTCCATAGCGTGTGCCATAACTGTGTACTGCTGTAGGGTGCTAAAACAGTTAGGAGTTCTAATCCCAGCCTTGGCAACTGTGTGTGTGTCTGTCTATGCAGAGAGCAATGAATTTTAGGGTAGTCACATTACATACAATTTGAATGCTATACTTTGATAAGGCTGCTGATGTCATCCACCTAGAAATACACCTCTGGGAAAAATGCAGCCCAGTAATCTCCGTAGCATGTGCCATAACTGCATACTGCTGTAGTGTGGTATAGAACTCTGGTAGGGTTTTATTCCCACCCATGGCAGTTCTGGATGTTATGTGTGTGTTTCAATGTTTGTGTAGGCAGCAATGCATTTTTGGCTAGTCACACTCAGTACATTTCAAATGCCCTACTTTGGCAATCCTGCTGATGTCATTCACTGTGAAATACACCTTTGGGAAAGGTGTACTTCCGTAATCCCTGTGGTGCATCCTATAGCAGCTTCATGCTGTAATGTGATATAGACTTCTGTTTGGAGTTCTGTACCCACACATGTCAGTTGTGGATGTTTTACAAGTGTCAATGTCTGTGTAGGGAGCAGTACATTTCAGCCTAGCCACACTCACATTTGAATGCCCTACTTTGGCAATCCTGCTGATGTAATTCACTGTGAAATACACCTTTGGGGAAGGAGCTCTCCAGCAATCCCTGTGGTACATCCTGTAACAGCTTCATGCTATAGTGTGATATATAGACCTCTGTTAGGGATTCAATGCCCACACATGTCGGTTGTGGATGTTTTGTGTGTGTTTCAATGCCTGTGTAGGGAGCAGTGCATTTTAGCCTAGCCATACTCACTACAATTCGAATGCCCTACTTTGGCAATCCTGCTGATGTCATTCAATGTGAAATACACCTTTGGGGAAGGAGTACTCCAGTAATCTCCATGGCACGTACTATAACAGCTTCATGCTGTAGTGTGATATATAGACCTCTGTTAGGGGTTCAATGCCCACACATGTTGGTTGTGGATGTTTTGTGTGTTTTTCAATGTCTGTGTAAGGAACAGTGCATTTTAGCCTAGCCACACTCACTACAATTCAAATGTCATACTTTGGCAATCCTGCTGATGTCATCCAGTGTGAAATACACCTTTGGGGAATGAGCATTCCAGTATCTCTGTGGCGCGTACTATAACACCTTCATGCTGTAGTGTAATATAGACCCCTGTTAGGGCTTCTATACCCACACGTCAGTTGTGGATGGTTGTGTGTTTTTCAATGTCTTTGTAGGGAGCAGTACATTTTAGCCTAGCCACACTAACTGCAATGTGAATGCCCTACTTTGGCAATCCTGCTGATATCATCCAATGTGAAATACACCTTTGGGAAAAAGTGCTCCAGTAATCTACATGGTGCATACTATAACTGTGTACTGTTGTAGTGCAATAAAACAGTTGGGTAGGAGTTCTAATCCCAGACATGATGTGTGTGCGTCTGTGTTTGTAACTCATATCCTGTGTGGAGGGGAACTGGGCCCAATGTGCAACAGGTTTTGCAAATTTCTTATATGATGGCCCTAGTAGAAATCACAATGTCCACCATACAGGGATAACAGATGTGAAATAGCCGAGTGGCTGGGGTGCAGATCCATACCCATACATGTGACATGAAGACCAGGCAAACAAAGTTAACAACCCTAGTATTAGCCAGAGAACAGTCTCAGCCCATGCCTCATACACACACACTTGCCTAGGCAACAGACGCTATGTTGGTAGTATACTGCATATTGCCCACTGATAGTAACTATGGAGTGATTGCAGTGGCCTACAGAGGGCATGGCACCCTGTCCATCTGTCAAATAGGCACGTACATGCAGGCAGTGCACCTTCCCTGTGTTCCCCACTGGACACCTGCAACACCTGTGGTGCTATCAAATCTGACCCACAAAGGACACACCATGCCTGAAAACATGCCCTGTATGGACAGATGTCACTGACACCAGGGAATGCCTTTAGCATGCTATCAATGTAGGTGCAGGGTAAACCTGCTGTCCATTACCAGTCCCTGCCACATGATGCCAGGACTGGCACATCTGATGATAATCTGTGTACACAAAAAGGGCCAGACACCCCTGGTACAGTTCCACATGTCACTGTACATGCATGTGGGAACTGTTCACATCACAAAAACTGTCCATGTCATGGACTAAGGAACACATACATGACAAGTAATGCATAGCATTGCCCACATGCAATAGTCACCCAGGTGACTGGATGGTGAATACAATACCCACCTGTGTGGGCAAATCCAGAATCTACACCCCTGAGCCACAATGCAGACCACTGTCATGTTTCCTAATGCCAAGGTGTACCCATCACCTAGCCTTGGATAGCCATCTGGTACAGTTGACCACTACACACCCATGAATCAATGCACCTAGGGATGTCTGTACTGTCACCATGTGTGTGTGTGTGTGTGTGTGTGTGTGTGTGTGTGTGTGTGTGTGTGTGTGTGTGTTGTATGATGTGTATGTTCACATACACACTCACTACAACCCCCAGTGGCATACTGAAGCATGCTGTCTGATGTCAGACACCTCCCCATACACTTTGCCCATATAACCTCCGTATGACCCCTGTGGTGCATGTGATACCTCCACAGTAATGTGTTGCGGCATTCTCACTAGTGATGGGTTGTTTTCCTGGCCATGCCAAGTGTATCAATGTGTGTGTGTCCTTTTGAGAATGTGGCTGTGTTGATGCTGGCACCTGTTCATGCTGACAGGCGCATGTAGTACTCCTACTGTATAGCTACCATATCCCTGTTGCAGATGTCACTCATCATCACATATACATTCTGAGGGCTCCATAACATGTAACCTATGTGGCGCATCCAATAATTGCATATAAATGTGATAGCACTACTTAGTTGGCAGGTGTGTGACACAAACATGCTTAAGTTTTACTCTCCCACCCCTGCCTGACTTGTCTTTGCCTCTGTCTGCCTCTCTCACTCCCTCACTGGTGGATGTGCAGACCTACACCTGCTTTGCTTAGGCAGCAGCATGTGTATTTTAAGTGATGCTCATGATCAGCTGATGGTCTCTGCACAAATTGCAGCCCTCCCCTAGCTGATTGCATGTGGAACAGCTGTGGTAACATTCCCATAGCCAATTGCATGGAAACACACTCCAATATCTAGGAACATCATGTTGGTGTTGGGCCTTTTCATTCACTGTGAGCAGGAACTAAATCTGTTGTTTGGCAAACAGCATCTCATATGATTGGGGATTTACCTCTAACAACATACACTGTGGAAACAGGGCAACACACAGGAGGGGGATGTGCCTGACCTGACTACAGACTGTAAGTGCTGCTATACTGCATTTGGAGTAATTTTGGTTTAACAGTGTGTGCATGGATATGGCTGTCCTACATGTTTTAATACCTGCCATGTCAGTTCTATGTTTATGAGGAATCCCCATCTGTAGGGTCATCTGCAGACTGGGCAGTGTGTGGTGCCTTTCATTTCATGTGTTATCCACAGAGCATCTATCTGTGAACTGCAGAAGGTAGTGTGAGGATTGCAGTCTGTACATGGTGAAAGCCGTGACAGTTACTGACTTCATATCCCTCATAGGACATATGTTGCAACAAATCCTGTTACAACAGTAAATGTATGAGGTTATCACAGCAACATGTCAATATTGGTCATGTGTATGTGCTTCCAGCCACAACTCTGTCAACCTTTGTACATATGTCATGCATTAAGAGGTGCATATGTGCTGTACACCATAATTAGTGTCATCATAGCTGATAAGCCAGTGAGATATCAGACTGCTACACATGTTATGTACAGTAGGGGTTATATTTGATGACATAACCTGGACATTCTGTGGTTGTTTGTACAGTACTGAGGTCTGTGTACTTATGGTGGATGTCAACAGTGTGCGTATTGTTAATATGTACTTTGGCCTCTGTACAGACTGTGGTAGATGTCATTGTTCTAGATCCCGTCCTATCTGATGTTACATGCTACTCCACTGTATGTTACCATATTGGCTTACATGTTTGTAGGGCCATACACACACACACATGTCCCGTACCACAGACAGACATCAGACCACACTCTGTAGTGGCCCAGTATATGTAGGGTTAGTCTGTGAGTGGCACATTTGAGGATGGTGTTGAACAGATAGTCCATATACTGTAATATTATGATAGCTTACCATATGTGGCTGTGATCACATTGGTTGTGGTTATACACTTTCACACAGGTGTATCTTACCCTGTGCTGTGACATGCCTGTAGAGCCTGCTATATATATGCAGGTACATGTGCATTCTCCTATAGGAGATGCAGGCCAGTGTTGAACCAGTCTGCATGTAACCTGCACAGTACATTGTTACATGCCTAGCAGCTTAGTGTACTTACCCAGTGAGATGTCATGTCCAGATACTTGCCAGATGTACTGCTGCCGGGCCTCCCTTAACAGTCATGTATGTCAGACAGAGCAGTGGGATGCTGTACAGATGTATGTCAATATCTAGTGGGTAGTATGTGGCCATGCCACCCCTGTAACAGTGGTTATTATACGTCAGGACAGACAGGGGTGTGTGAATGCATAACCTATGGGGCAAATGTATACCAGTCATTATTTGTTATACCCATCTACATGGCTGTTAACATCCATATTGTCAGGCTTGGTCCACATGTTTTGCACTAAGGGGTTCTGTGTATACCTCTGGACTGCACAGAGTGTGTCAGAATGTCCACATATACTGTCCAATATCTCTGCTGCAGTCCAAAGGGGCATTACATGCTAGCAGCGGTCCTGTACTATGATTTCCTTAGGATGTCTGTCAGTATCCAATGGCGCACATGTGAAAAGCAGATGTGACCTCCCACACACACCATGTCTGTGAGGACAATCCCTATTACAGTAGCAATAGTCTACTAATATACTTGCTATACATACCTGACATCCCCTTGCACTACAAAGTTGGGATTATAGGGGCTGAGGTAGAGCTACACTCCATGTTCAGGACATATATTGAAAATATATGTACATATAATTATCCAGATATCTATATATATAATTACACATATACATATTGACATATATATAGATGGGTATGTATATGTACATAGATATACATATACACACCCAGCTATATACATATACATAGTAATATATGTCTACACATATACAGATAGTGATACATACATACATATACATATGGATATCTACAGATATATTGACAGTAGTAGGTATATCAGAATAGATATGTATGCACATATAGTTATAGATAGCTACATATATACCAACATAACTAGGCATATCTGTAAACATAGGATATGCATACATATATAGCTATATGGTTCTACCTGACATAATCGAAACCACACAACACCCCACATATTCGACAGTCCATAAACACGAAACCACACAACACATCCCCACACACAACACAAGCACACCAAAATCCTAACCCTAAGGTGTCGGTCTTCTCAGCTGTCGACGAAGTCAGGTAGAACCAGCTATATACACATATATCTATATATACATATACCTATATAGGGTTGGGAGGGTGGACTAATGATTAAGGTGTTTGCCTTACAAACAGAAGGTACAGGGTTTGGTCTCACAAGGGATAATTGGCTAGGCTTAAAATGGCTCACAAGGGCAGTTAGCCTAGTACTAATCTATGAACCTATGAACCTATATACACATATGTATATATACATATATGTATTTTATATATATATATATATATATATATATACATATGTACATACAAAGAGATGTACACATGGCCAGATATATGTAGCACTATACAGATGTGTATACAGACTGCGGTGATGGTGTTGTGGTAGCGTTGTCGCCTCACACTTAGAAGTTGCCCGTTCGATCCTCAGTTAGAGCATCTTCTGTATGATGACATGCGTGAACGGATGTTCCTTCGTTGAAGGTTGTGTGTCAGGCCCGGAAAGCCAGCGTATAAAACTCTACTGCCAATCATTAGTGGACCGTAGTTCCGCTGTGGCGACCTCTAACCGGGAAAAGCCAAAAGACACAAATAAACAGATGTGTATACAGACATATGTATGAGTATACATGTGTATGTATATGTAGACATATATAGACCTATGATATGTATACAACCATATTCTTGTCATGAGTAAATGTCACGGTTGTGTATACCCTCCCACATGTATCTCACTGTATGTATCTGCTATGTACACATTATGATAAAACAACATATGTGATGCAACAGTCATATTAATAACAAGGACTACACAAGGTAGGAACTACAGGCAAATGTTCAGTACTACTCAATATGTGTATTGACAGCTATATTGGTAAAACAATAGCAGCCTTCACGGTGGTCATGATGTAGTGGTTAAGTGCTGTGACTTCAGTATAAAGGGTCATGGGTTCAAGACCTGCAAGGGCTGTTCATTTTGTTGCTGGGCAGGGCAAGGGCTGTCAGATACAGAGTGGTTAAGGCAGTTTTGAGCAGCTTTAAGTGTGTTTGCATTTGTTTGTGTGAAGCTAAGCTTTAGGTAAATGTATAAGCACTTACAAAGTGTAGGCAGCGCTTATCAGTGTGCAAATCAGCTTAGCTGTTATATTGCAACAATGTTGATACTTGCTAAGCATAGCTTCGCCCTGGTAACCAGGACAAACAACCCAGTCTGATAACCTGTAATAAGTGTATGTAATGCCATGTACAATACATGCACCTATGTGCTGTCATTACTGTAGCAAGGGGTGTGAGTGTCATGTGTGGGACACAGACATATATGAAGCCTGTACAGCACTGTTATCCATGTGAATGTGTTACATACAGGTGTAGTAGTCCAAGGTATGTGCTGTCACACTGGCATGTAGTGTATTATGGCAGTACTACTGTTGACAGTGCTAACCCAGGCAAGACCAGAGTGCTTAATGTAGTACTGACAACAGGCACACCTGTGAGCATGGCTGGACACCAAGGCCTTCCTGTTGTATTCATGGTGTGTGAGCTGCATCACAGTATATACCCCTTATTGGTCTGTCAATGCACTCATGCTACTGCATAGCTATGTGCCAAGGTGATGACTGTCAGTCCCTGTACAGATGTGCAAATGGAAGGTATCCAGCTGGGATGTGTACAGGCAAACTATGCTTGATTGATGCCATACTACAGGTGTGGCATGTGCATGAAATGCATATCCCTGTAGTACCAGTGTTGGGGTATACTATGGGTTGTATCGCAGTCATGGCCAATGTGTGATGGTGGGTATGGCAGAGTGTCATCATGGGTTTCAGGGAGTACAATATCCAGTGGGGGATGTGGGTGCGGTGTACACTGTTATTACACCAAAGTACACCAGGTATATGTCCCATGTACCACGTTATGGTTACCACTGTCACCATCAATGATGCAGGTAACTGTTACCACAATCCAAGCCAGTTATGCACGTGATGTGTGCAGCCTACCTGTAACACATTGGAGAAATGGTCAAGTTAGTTAGCAGTGATTGGCCCTGGTATCTTAGATGTGTGTCTGGCTGTTATGTGTCTGTAAATGGTATGTCACACTATGTATCATCCAAATACACCCATTACATCCCCCATTAGCATACTGTACATGTTGGGGGATGTTCTGCATGTGCCATGTAACCTAGGACACACCTCACCCTAAACATTGTGTGGTGTGTGCAATGTAAGCCACACATGTCAGTATCATGACATAGCTAGGTAGGGGTCTAGTCCCAGTGTTGGCAAGTAACAGTGTACGTGTATGTGGATGGGTGTACATCAGGTTGCCAGGGTTTACACACCTCAGCAGGCCACCTGTCCATGTGGCACAGGCAATAACCAGTTTAGTAACCTGTGAAATGTGTTCGACTGTACCCCAGATATGTCACAGCCATGGTGTCAGCACAGTGACATACCCTGTTGTGCAATATGACTGCAGACCATCCTCGTGCTGACACATGTACACCTACAAACACACATGAATAACATTATAGGGACTGCAATCAACCAGTGTTACTAACAGCTATAATGCATCATTGCTGGACTGCTACACTACCTGCCAAATATGCCACACACTCTACTCCCTACAACATGTTACACTGCAGTACTGTGGTACACTGTTGTACAGTCACTGTGTGCATCAGAACCATATCAGCCTGTCCCTGCATCGATGGTATGGATGACAGGGATGGGGCACAGGTATCATCATATGTACAGGGCATCCTAGTGCTGACACATGTACACCTACAACACAATTGGATAACATTATAGATACCACAACCAACTAGTGTTACTAACAACTATAAGGTATCATTGCTGGATGGCTACACTACCTACCAAATATATCTCACACTCTCCTCCCTACAACATGTTACACTTCAGTACTGTGGTACATTGTTGTACAGTCACCATGCACATCAGAACCATATCAGCCTGTCCCTGCATCAATGGTATGGATGACAGGGATGGGGCACAGGTATCATCATATGCACAGGGTGTTGTGTTGGTTTGCCAGAGGCTGAGGGTGGGCCATACATTTGACACCATGTGTGTGCGTAAGGGGTGTACTCTGGGGAGCTGGCCAATGTGATGTGGTGTGTGTAGGTATGGGGTTTCCCCAGGTGTGATTGCATAGTGTGTGGGTATGCATGTACACAGTTCTGCCATGTGGCTGCCCTACACAGGTGTTTATGGACAGCTGCAGACCATACCTGGCAGGGTGTGCAGTTCACTTCCTCGGGCCACAGACATGTGGACTGTGCCTGCCAGGGTTTCCGTGGGCACATCCAGGTACAGGCCTCTATGTGCTACTCTCACCTGCTGATGACATTTGTCCACTGGTACCAGGTCCCTCCTGGGACTGACCAGGACCACGTGAATGTGGTCTGCTGTGGTGTGGTGTGAACAGCACACCCCCCCACACTGCCGGAGCTGCTACTGCCACTACAGGAGCCCCTTGGTGTCCTGGCATGTCCATGTTGACTACCAGCTGTTGGCATTGCTGGCCAATGTCCACACAGACATCGCTGCACTCCCACCACACATTCAAGCATGGACAGATCATGGCTGATGAGGGCCATCATCTCTCCAGACCATCTATCCATGAACTCAGTTAATCCACGGATGGCGCCAGCCAGTTCATGGGCGTTGTCATTTGAAGATGTGAGAGCAGCCCTCTGCAGCCTCAGGCCCTGCCTGTGGTAACGTTCTATATGTGCCTGTGCCACCATGACAACCTGAAACATGCTTCTGCTGGTAGCAGCTATGTTGCTGCTGCCAGGGGCATGATGTCCAGCAGCCCTACCATGAGAACCTTGGGACATCTGCCTATGTGGTGACCTGCCAGACATTCAGCTATGCCTGCTATGACCAGACATGGTAGGCATGGTTACCACAATTTCCTGTGCACTGCCACTGAATGCCAGATATCCTTCCGCTATGGCCACTGGTGATGGAGTGCGTATAGGCACTGAAACTGTGTGCAGGGCTGGGGTGGCTAAAAAGGGGATGTCAAATGTTGGCGCAGTGTTGGCCCCTGACAACCCCACTTGTGCCTCAACATTATTATCATCATCACCATCTGTGTCTGTATGGACACCTACATCAGATTACATGCAGGAGGGACCCTGACCCACCTCACCACCTGTGGGGGAAAACATTAAATGCACTTTAAAACCTGTACAACATTGTCTAACAGTACACACACACATACACACACACACACACACACACACACACACACACACACACACATGCAAACCTCCATAATACCTACCTGTCCATGGCTTTACAGACAGTCCCATGTATATGTCCATGTGTTACCCCATCCTGTATCACACTTGTTAACATACACACATTGATACCACTCATGAACATCACAGTCCTGTAAATGCCCACACAAGCAGTCACAACACAAGGCCTGTTGCTACTTTACCTGCCTAACCTGTGTGTAGTGGATTTACATGGCCTCACTGCTGTCATTCGGTATGCATGCTTTGTATGCCGGGAAATGATGTGCATGGCCCCTATATGTGTGGGCTACTATGCTGTATCCATAATACCTCCCACTGATGTGTCATGTGTATGTAATGCTCATTACATGCCAGATATGCTGCTCCATCAGCCCATCATGTGACAACTGTAATATTTGTATACACTCCCTGGTGTTGACTAGTACTTCCTCAATGCATCTGTAGAGCTGCATACGTGGGTTGTAGGTGCCCTCTCTGCTGACTGCGATATTAAGTGTGTACCTGGAGTCTACCTTCCCTCTGTATGCCTGTTCCATGCTACAGACCATATTATACTATCTGCTGTCCTGTGATTACACACATGACAGGTATTCCTGGTGTGTAATGTGGCAGTCCATGTCCATGTACTGCATGGTCCCAAAGGGACGTACAGCCATATGAACACCCCACAATCACACATGTGCATACATGGCCACACACACATCCTACATGCATCTACCTCCCTCCACTTCACCAGGGTGACCCTGCAGGCAAACTAACTAACCACCAGGATGCACAAACACACACACACACACACACACAAACACACACACACACACACACACACACACACACACACACACACACACACACACACACACACACACAGGTGAGGTTGCACAGTGATAGTGCACACAGTCCTCATATTACCTATCTGCCAACATGCAGAACATATGGTACAGAACAGCATGCAGTTCAGCTATAGTCAGTCCATGCTAACAACAGTATACATGTGTGTGATGCATGTGCTGTGTCACAGGGTGATGCCCTTTCCCCTGGATACCACTGCACCCATGTACACAGTATTGCTGTGCACCTGTTCTGCACCCTGCCATGTAATGTGCACCACAAGTCACAGGTGTACAACCCATTGCGGAATGTGTAGTACTGTGTCAGTTATGCCAGCTTTACTTCTCATAGCCCGTATGTCTTTCAGCAACTTATACCTGGGATGATATGTGGACAGTTGTCATTGGTGAGTGCCTGATGTCTGATTTACAGTTGTCAACATCAACAGACCATGTATAACCACTGCGATACTCTTACACTGACAACCATCAGAGCATACCATGGCTATGGGGGGTGTACACACCTTTATTGATTTTACACACACATCCTTGATCTGCCATGAGACCACATTACCGCATATCTTAGCAGTACATGAGCCTGGTATGTGACATATGTCCTGTACTTTCACATGCAGTGTCTACAGATTGTGTTAGGTGTGTGGCTGCTGACCACAATGCATACACACCATGTGGGCATATGTGTGCACATCCTTATCATGACGATTTATCACACCTCATGTTGTGTGTACTACAGCAGTCACAGTTCCTGGCAGGGGTATACCAGCATGGGCCATCTGCATTTGCCAGTGTATGTTCAGTCTGCCCTACACATGTCCCCCTATTCTGCATGATTGCAAGGTCTACTCATGTGCACATCCCATGGTGTTCACACATTGCTGTCACTATTGCTGTGTGGGTAGGGTTATGGCTGCCACAGGTCCTGAACTTGACTATGTGCAGATAGAGCCATTCCTACCATCCTAGGATTCCTGCTGCAGTGCATTGGTGTGTCATGCTGAGATCCCCCCATCAGCATTCATGCAGATGCATGACAAGTAAACTCTTCACATGTGTCAATTTGCAGTGTCCCATACACTGAACACCACATGCTGCAGCCTAGACCCAGCTGATAATGTGGACTACTGTAATGCCTTATACCATAGTGTATCTCTGCAGCAGTTGCCATTGTCCTACAGGTATATACACTGGTGTTGCACTGTATATGGGTGTTGCTCAGAACATGTCACTACTGTAGGCCATGTCTACCAGCAGTATGTTACTCCCTGTGGACACATTCAACAATGACAGGATGTTAGTTATCATGCAGGTGTCTGACATACCCTTCCAATACCCCATCATGGTCACGCCTGTGAGACCGTGCATTTCACAGCCTTGTTGTTATCCCGGTGAGACCTACATAAGAGGGTGAGAGATGCAATGTCAGTGGCCATACCTGTGGCACTGCTACAGGCTGGATGCAGTACTACCATACATCAGTGGTATATTCCCACAATACTACCACATCTGGACATCTGCTTATCACTACAATGCAGCAACACAATATATCTATGACATGTCAGATATGCATGATCTACCTGTACCAATGTGGATGTTTAAACAACAGTGGTCTTCTGATGTGCCCTGTGTCCTTACCTGCACTCTCCTTGGCCAGTGTGTGGGTGACACCCACCTCCACAAAGAGGTCCAGTGGTTGTTGGTGGTCCTGGTGGGCAGGTGTCACGAGGCTGGCCAGGAGCTCCTCCACACATGTCAGGGGGGATGGATGGCATGCCCCCCCCGTGGCGAGGTGATCCCCTCAGACTGCAGCAGCACACTGACTGGCATTGTGAAGCAGGTCAGTACAATGATGCCGAACCTGCTCATAACTGCAGTTGTGCAGTCCGATATCATTGACCCTGTGGACTAGGTCATTCCACAGGGCAGTTCACTCCTGTTGCTCATGTGCATGCTTGCCAAACAGCAGTGGATAGCGCTGGATCATGTGTGCTATCAACACGTCATTCTCGGCATTGGAATAGGT